>NC_042615.1:51369246-51669246 GCF_901001135.1 Rhinatrema bivittatum
ATATTCCCTGATTTATTGAGAAAGTATTGTTGTAATAAGTGATTGCTATCCAATAAACTACATCTGCTGTTGAATACCCAGACTAAAAATGATGTTTATGACTGGTATTCCTAGTTGCTCTTACTTTGCTCATCTCTAATGTTCTTTACCCACCACGCATGAGTTACATTCCTTCCTTGTATGTCATAAATATATCTGGTCTTCCCTGCCATTTTCATTTTGTGATAAAAGAAAGTACTTCAGTTTGCCTGAGGTGGTGTCAAAAATCATAATCTAGGCAATAGGTAGGTACCCTACTCTGGTGATAAAGTTGAAAGACTCCCAAGATCATACTTCCTGCAGTCCTCACACTGACTATGAAGAGATGCATTAGTAATCAGCAGTGGAGAGGAGTAATGGATATATTTTGTTTGTGAATTGGGTACTGGTTTCTAGGGATCTGCATTCGTTGGTCATTCGTTTCATGTAGTTTGCATTACGCGTGTATCTCTAGTAAGCACGTAAGTTGTTGTGCGTGCACTATGGTAGGCTACATGCATAACGTGAAATGAATGACCAATGAATGCACATCCCTGCTGGTTTCATGAAGACCCATAGCATTTCCACAGCATTCCTCAGGAGGATTTATTTTACTTTCTGGGATTTCTTATGAGTTTTCTTACACTAGGATCTGCCACAACAAAAGATTTCAATGTATTTATTTAATTAGGTCCTTAGACCAGTTTTACCAATTACTGCACCAGTTCACCCAGTCCTAACTCCAGGTCATCAAGACCCTCCTGGTTCATCAGCCTGAACTCTCCCACCTGACTAAAAGTATACAATAAACATGTTTAATATCACTTAATACAAGATAATTATCTACTCGCATGTCTCTTAAAACTGCACCTTAGGCGCATAAATGCTGGCCCCGCCCTGGAACGCCACTACAGTACCCCCTTTTTACACACATACATGTGTGTACAAAAGCAAAAATATGTGCATATGTTGGATTTTTATGAAATAGCGTGTATGCAAGTAGATTTTATCTACGCACATAATATGTTAATTTTTATACACATAACTCTTTGAAAATTCACTCCTTAGCCTTCAGAAGGATAACTGTTGAACACCGGCAGGGGTTCAGATGTACACCCTGCCAGCCACTGAAAAGCATACATGACAAACTATGCACATAGGAGGTAATTTTCAAAAGGATTTACACAGATAAACACAGCGTATATCGTAGAATTTTAAAAAGCCCATCTACACACAAAGTTCACTTATGCGCATGGAAATCTATTTATATTTCAAAGGAGTTATGCACAAGGAAACAGTAAGTTTCATACTGGTGCGTGGGCGCTCCTATACGTGTATTTATGTAGAAATTTCATAATATGCGCGTACATAAGCACGCATGTTATAAAACAGCCTAGGCGTGCTATATGTGCACCTAATTTTAAGCTTGTGTGCACCCAGCAGCGTAAGACAGATTACAGACCCGCAAGCGAGGGTATTTTATAACCGATGACCGGTTTTACCAGTTCTTCCACCAGTTTGCCTGGTCTAGAGCTCGGTCCGTGAACCCCCCCCCCCCGATTCTTTAGCCTGCATTTCTCCAGTTATTTCAGACCCCTCGATCACTTCCTAGATGCCTGGACTTTTTTCTTTTTTTTTTTAATTTAGACCTACACCTGCTCCATAGCAGAAGGAACTTCACGCTCAACATATCTGGGCACGCACCCAGGCACATAGGTACCTGGGTGCATGTCTCTTGGTCCTGCCCTAGAACACCCACACCATGCCCCACGTTCCAACCCTTTTTTCTCAGATGTGAGATATTTGCACATCGGGACTTCTGCGTGCACGTGGGCGGCTTATAAAATCAGGCGGACATGCACATATGCTACATGTGCGTCCGTTTCCCAATTCTGGCACGCGCCCGACTTTTAAAATTCACCTTAAAAATTAGACATTTTCAAAAGTTCATTTAGGCGCATAAAACCTTTCGAAAATTACCTCTATAGTTCAGAACCTAAGGATGCAAACACGCCAAACTACATGTGTGGCCCAGAACCAGGGAGGATAACAAACAGAACTGCACGCAAGCCCATTATCTGCGTTCACATGAGCTCGCCGCACTCGTGTCCATAAATGGTCCATGGCGTCAAAGATCCCACATAAATCCAACTCAATCTCCACCAAGTCCAAATCTTTTTCAAAATTTCTACTCAGCCAATCTACCAATGCAAAGCAAAGCAGTTTCTGTGCCATGTAAAGGGCAAACGCTCATCTGGCCGGGTCTGAAAGAATCATTTCTAGAAACAGTTCTTTGAACTGAGCTGCCACTGTTTGCTCAATTCATTTTCCCCAAAAATGAGAGACTTTAAGCAGGCCAGTAATCCTCCATATTAGAAGTGTCCAACTTTGGCTTTTTTAAGCAAAGGGTGAAGAAATACCCTCTTTAAATTTCTGAGGGAAAGTTAGTTTGTGAAAAGAGGCGTTAATAACAGATCTACAACTACAGAGACAAGACCTAAAAGCAGGTCTAACAGACATTATCCTGACCACATTTCAGTAGAGCTTAATTAGTAATTTTGTATGGTTGATGCAGTTTAGGCAGAATTTAGAGAATGTAAACAAAAATGACATTTAATACAAACAATACAGCTTTCGTTCAGTTCTCTCAAACCTGCAGTTAATTACAAAAAAAATACTGAAATTATGCTTCATCCTAGTGCACATAACAATTTTTTGTCTCTTTTTAAGTCTGTGCTACTTCTTCTCCCCTCCTTTTCTTCATCTTTAAAGATACCCCTTACCCCAGACGGTATTGTCCAGGCAAACACCAGGAATTATCACAAGCCCAGAGTACTAGACAGGCATCACCTCTAAAATATATTTCCCTCAGCTCTGGGGTTTATGGCCAGCAAGGATCATCCGTCTGCCCCTTCTTTCTGGAATTATGTCACCGTTTCAGTGTGCCTCGCACCTCCCAGACAACCCAGCACACAACAGATTCACACCCAGCCCAAGACTTAGTCCTTTTAGAGCCTAACTGGTCATTTTTAGAAGTCCTACCTGCACCGAAGCCGGGAGATACGCCCGCATGCCGCGCAGATTTTAAAAGGCGCCCGCATACTCGCGTATCTCCTGGTATGCGCTCAAAATATTTGTCCACAAAAAGGGGCGGGGCATGGGCGGGGTCTGTAACGTGAAGTCTGCGTGTAAGTCTTTATGCGCACAAGTGCACGCCGGGGTCCCCTGCTGCGTAGCTTTTCTTCTGCTATGGACGGTGTGTAAGTTGTAAAATAAAAAAAAAACCAAAAATAGGGTAGTCAGCGAGGTTTTAAAGTTCGGAGCTAACAGGGTAAAAGGGAGGCAAGTTAGCTAGGGGGAGTTAAGGAAGTTCTCTCCTGTACTGCGGCGAACTGGGAACAAACTGGGAAAAGAGGTAACAGCGTCAGCGAGCGTGTCTACTAAAATTCCCCCCCACCTATGGAGAGCGAGGCGGCATTCACACAGACATGCGCGCGTCGATATGAAATCGAGCGCACATGTATATGCGAACAGCCAATTTTAAAACACACCCATGTATTCGTGCATATAAAAGTGCGTGTATGTTTTAAAATCGCTGCGTCCAGGCAAATGCGCACACCTGTGCCCGCACGCAGGTCTTAAAATTTATCTTTCATTTTTTAATAGACTGTGTAAACCACTAAATGTGAACTTAAGTGACCCCACTGAGATTTATGCTAGAACTGTGTGGCAGGAGCTGCAGTTTATAAAATTCCATGTATTTCTGCCCCACAAGTCTGCATTTATAATGCAAAAAGCTATAATAATCATTTTTTATTTATTTATTTATTTTATTTTAAAACATTTGTATTCCACCAATCCACAGATCTTGGTGGATCACAAGACTACATACACAACTGTAACACAAAATACAATAAAAGTCATTAAACTGCCATAATTAACATAAAACAAACATCTAATCCATGCTCCTGATAATGACCTTCCTTTAAGCTGGTGCAGACACAGCCCCACATGCTCTAGGGCAAAAACGTAATAAAGGCCCTAGAGAAAAGGTGCGTTTTAAGAGACTTCCTAATCCTCAGGTACTCTTTTTTTTTTTTTTGTCCTAATCTCTTCTAACAGTCTATTCTGCAAAATTGACCCAGCAATTCTGAACCCCGCCCCCAGACCGCTCCTTTAATAAAGCCCCGGGACTTAGACACATCCCAGGGCTTTACGCGCATTTTATAAAGGCCTGGCGCGCACAGGGCAAAATCTAGCCCTTAGTCTGTTAGCCGTATCTCTTATAAAATTATGTGTATATATTTCACTTGCATAATTACAACATGTATACACTGTACACTAAGACATCCATTTTACAAAGTATGCAGGTACTCCATATTTCTGAAAACACTTGAGTGCATGCTTGCAATTACCAGTTTGCCAGCACCTCCACCAATTTACCCAGATCCTCCACCTCTTAACCCAGACTTCCTACCCAAAACTGCAGACAAAGACAAGTGCAATTTCACCTGGGTACCTGCCAGGTTCTTGTGACCTGGGTTTGGCCTCTGTTGGAAACAGGATGCTGGGCTTGATGGACCCTCGGTCTGACCCAGCATGGCAACTTCTTATGTTCTTAATTAGCAGGTGTATAAGCAATCGGACAACTTCAATAATGTATATGCCTTACATCTTACAAAACAGCAACTTTTTCATGTACTTTCAAACCACCCCTTTTGTTTTTATTGACGATTCCATGTGACAACATGAGTACATGTATATTCACTTAAACGTGAATTTTCAAAATGTAACACATAAAAATGTGCATATATGCTCACAAGTAGCCTCTTCTTGCATATTACATATTTTATAAAAGACCAAAAACATGCATACAATTCACGTTTGCGCCCACATATTATGCGTGAAAAAAAGGGAGGTCTAAGGGCGATTCTGGGTGGGGGCCAACAGTTTCACATGCATGTTATTTTAAAAGGCACTTGCGTGCGTACATTTTCCAAAGTACTCGCAGATTTTTACACCTGTTAATTATCTAGCATAAGAGATATTAACCGTGTTTATTACTATGGTTTGTTTAATGATTGTGCTATTCTGTGATGCATAATAGTTTAATTTAAAACACAAATAAAAACAACAGACGTGTTTTCTGTGATCACTCACGTTTACTTAAAATGCTACACATCTTACAAATTCTGCCAGGGAGATGCAAACTTATGAGCCCAACTGTATACCTGTATGCCTGCGCGCCCGTTTTTAAAGTTACCGTCCCTATGCAAATGTATGACCAATGCATTAAAAATGAAGAAAATACTGTCAGTTTAAAACAGCACACAATATTTTAGATCAGTATAACATTGGTGGGTAACAACACAGCTGTTGCACATTTTTCCTGTTACATTTCCATTAAGATAATCAGGATTTCTACAAAATGAGCATAACTGTCCAAAACAGAGAGCAAGGTGTTTTTAGCATTAATATGAAAGCCCCTTAAATAAATCTGACTTCTAGGGCCTCAAAGAATTTTTTTACAGCCAAAAAACAGTTATGAAGTCATTTTTTAACAAGGCCTATAAAGTGACTTATATAGACAACTGTATCTAGTAAACCAGCACAACTATTCAAACTGCAGAAGCATACTGATGTCACCTTCCAGTTCATTAATTGCTAGAGATCACTCAACATAAGACAGATTTTAAGAGACACGTGCAGGCGCACATATGCACATGTCTATGTGAGCATGTTATAAAATCCGCTACCCACGCGCACACAATTTTATATCAATGTGCACATGTGCGCACGAATGCCGTCTCGTGCACGTAAGCGGGGGGATTTTAGTAGATGCATGCGATGATGCATTAGGACCTATGTCCCTGTTCCCTCCCAGTTTGCCCCTGGTAAAGGAGAGGACATCCTGAACCCCCTACCTAATCTGGCTCCCTTTTACCCTACTAGCCCCGACCCCTAAAACCCCGCCGACTACCCTAGATTTTTTTTTGTTTTACTATTTACCCCCACTTCATAGCAGCAGCAAGTTACACAGTCGTTGGATCCCCGCACGTGCTTGTGAGTGACACTGAATTAATGGCGCTATTCTGGCCCGCCCATGCCCACCCCTTTTTGCAAAAATCTTTCCAATGCTCACACCGGGAGATACGCACGTGGTCGTGGGCCTTTTAAATTCCGCGCTGCCTGTGCACTTCTGAGTCACGCGGGTATTACCCGGCTTGGCTGCGCGGAGGGTTTTGAAAATCTACTTGTTAATGAACAATTTATAGCTGGTGCTTAAATAAAGGATTCATAAATCAACAATCCCTGAGGAAGCCTGTGAGAGTGTGAAACAAGGGCCTTTGTTGGGCTTATGGATGGTTTAAAGCCTAGGAAATTGTGTCCCAGATTACTGGAGCCATCGGAAAAAGTGAGAACAAATCCACGAGTTTTGTGGATCATTCACAGCACGGATTAATTAGCTTAGGAAATCATGGTCCAGCCTGACTCGAGTTTTCAGAGAAACTGCAGATCTACTATGAATTTACTGTCCATTCACGGAGTCCTCAGATAAAGTGGTAACTGTGAACAGACTGTTTACGTACAGAGAGATCCATTGAGAAGACCCATTGCAATAGCTGTGCCAGAGTGTAAAGTGTTTCTTTTGATTGGAGGGTGTTCTGAGTTATTATATGTGAATTGTTTTTACCAGAAGTGTGAATAATTTATTTATTTAAAAATATTTATATACCGCTTTTTAAAATAAAATTTTATCAAAACTGTTTACAAAAAATTGAAAATAAGATAAAAGAGAATATAAAAATAAAATTGAAAATATACATAAATTTAACTAAATAGCTAGATAAAAACTAGCTTAAACAAAAAGGTTTTAATTAAATAAAAAATAATAAAAATAATAATGTGCCGTGGGTACTTTAGAAAATGTAATAAGGGAAAGAGGAAGGGGGGGGGGGGAGGAACAGAGAAAATGGAATTGATTGGCCGAACAGAAGGGGCGGGGGTAAGGATAAGATTGGAAGGTTGGAACAAGTGTGACGGGATGATGAATCGTCAGGTTAAGGTATCCTGAAGAAGAAGTAAATATGACGGTTAAAATGAGGAGTCAAAGTAATATGTGTCAAGTGGGTGGAGTTGAAAAGATGAAAGTTTCGTTTTTGGTGGAGGGATGTTTAGATGATATGTTAAATGCATTTTGAAAGAGGTATGTTTTTAGAGCTTTTTTAAAGTGATGGGGATTTGATATCAGACGGAGAGGGTTAGGTAAAGAGTTCCACAGAGATGGTCCTGCTACCGAGAATGCTCTCTTTCTGGTAATATCTAGTCTAGCCTGTCGTGGTGATGGAATGTCTAATAGATTTTGAGTAAGTGATCTTAGATGTCGAGTAGGTTTGTAAATACGGAGTAAGGTGCATAACCAAGTAGAGGAAGAGTTATAGATTAGATTATGAATGATTGAAAGTATTTTATGTTTTATCCTAAATTTTATGGGTAACCAATGAAGAGATTGTAAGATAGGAGTTATATGGTTACGAAGGGGAACACCGGATAATAAATGGGCTGCACTGTTTTGGACTAGTTGTAATGAATGAATTGAGGAATCAGATAGACCTAGGTAGAGTGCATTGCAATAGTCTAAACCAGAAAAAATTAGAGATTGAAGAACAGTTCTGAAATCGCGATAGAAGAGAAGAGGACGGAGACGTTTTAGGAGTTGCAGTTTGTAAAATGATTTCTTTGTTAAAGAGGAAATTTGTTGTTTCATGGATAGATCTGTATTTATGATTACACCCAGGTTTGTAGCATGACGTGTTATTGGGATTGTTGAACTATTAAATGTAAAGTGTGATGGTGGACCTATAGAAGTATCTGTGATGGATGTTAAATGTACTAGTTCAGTTTTTGATGGGTTGAGTTTTAAACGATTATGAGATAACCAGGAGTTAATAGTGGATAGATAGAGTGAAACTAGTGATAGAGTATCAGACCATGATGTTTTGTAGGGGACGAGAAATTGAATGTCATCTGCATAGATTTTGAATTGTAGGTTGAGTGAAGATAAGATATGACAGAGGGGAAGGAGATATATATTGAATAGAATGGGAGATAATGATGAACCTTGAGGAACGCCGGATGGAATTGTATATGAAGTAGAAGATTGTTGATGAATATTAACTTGTTGAGGGCGATCAGTAAGGAAAGATGAAAACCAATTTAATACTGTACCGGTGATAACTATCGCTTGAAGACCTGAAATGAGAATTTGGTGGTCGACCGTATCGAATGCTGCTGAAATATCTAAAAATACTATAATATAGTCTGTGTATGAGTCAAATGCATGAAATAATGTATCAAATGTAGATAAGAGAAGTGTTCAGTGGAATGTCCCTTTCTAAATCTGTGCTGATTGATGTGAAGAATGTTGTTTTCAGATAGGAAATCGGAGAGTTGACGCAGTACTGCAGATTCTATTAATTTAGCTAATGACGTGAGAGTGGCAATCGGTCTATAATTATTGAGGTCGGCTGTATCTTTTGTTTAAATGTGAGTGTTTCAGGTGTGCTTGATGTTTTCAGAGATTTTAGGAGGTTTTGTGAAATAGATGATTTAATAAAGGTTAATATTATTCATTGGTTCTTCTACTATAATTACATTTATTGCCCCATCCAACGTTATAGAGTTTTTGATGAGTACAAATCTGTTGTTTAATATATATATTATTGCTTCTTATTGAATTACTTCAAAAAAGTACACTATTCAATTAAAAATCATTTATACTTTATTGAATATGACATCATATAAATTTAATTCCTTTTATAAAATCTACCTACATCTAATACAAATGTTTTGGACTGCTCAATTTAGATCACACTATAAATATCCACAGATATACAATCTTAAGTTCACCCTCAAACTTATACTGCCTCTAACCTCACTCTGTCCCTCATTCACCCAAACACCACCAAAAAATAGATCTTTTACTTCAATATGGTCATTGGTCTCCTTTCGTGAGAACACCTCTAGGTTTTCAAACCTCTATGTTTAAAGTAATTTATTACTGTTTAATAATATTATGAGACCAAGTCAAAAGGCTTGGTCTCAAATGATTCTTGCTAACATTCGCTCCGTTGGTCCTCAGATCTTCTTAACGGATGTCCCACTTATAAGTCATTCTCTTATGTCCCAACAAGGACCTTGTTTCGCCTATCAGGCTTCTTCAGGGGACTTAACTTGATAAGACCAGTCACCAACACAAACTCATCTATCCCTCCTCACGATGCTGTTATTTCTGAACAATCAGGAGTGGGTCAGAAAAAGCATCCCCGAATCACTGTGGCCACATGGCTCCCTTTGATTTAATGTAACTATTCCCCGGTTCAGGAATGCACTGTCACCACCGTTCTATGAAACACTTGTATTCTCTGACACAAACTTCTGCGCAAATTACCACTTGTTAATCGAGGGTAGATAAACCCATGAAATCTTCACCTTTGTACAGCAACTTTATAAGTCAAAAACCTGCAAAACTTCTCAATCACCGAAATAACATCTAACACCACGTCCCCCGATTATTGTCTTGAGCATTGGGTAAACAACACTGATTTTGTATTGATCAGAGGAAAGCCAACATCTTTCTAATTTCTTCAAATTTTATAAGTACTTTGCCGTTCCTGCGGCTGTATACGGTCTCTTCATCTGAAATTGGATTACAATCAGTGTTGTTTACCCAATGCTCAAGACAATAATCAGGGGACGTGGCGTTAGATGTTATTTCGGTGAAGGTGAAGATTTCAAGGGTTTATCTACCCTCGATTAACAAGTGGTAATCTGCGCAGAAGTTTGTGTCAGAGAATACAAGTGTTTCATAGAACGGTGGTGACAGTGCATTCCTGAACTGGGGAATAGTTACATTAAATCAAAGGGAGCCATGTGGCCACAGTGATTCGGGGATGCTTTTTCTGACCCACTCCTGATTGTTCAGAAATAACAGCATCGTGAGGAGGGATAGATGAGTTTGTGTTGGTGACTGGTCTTATCAAGTTAAGTCCCCTGAAGAAGCCTGATAGGCGAAACAAGTTCCTTGTTGAGACATAAGAGAATGACTTATAAGTGGGACATCCGTTAAGAAGATCTGAGGACCAACGGAGCGAATGTTGGCAAGAATCATTTGAGACCAAGCCTTTTGACTTGGTTTCATAATATTATTAAACAGTAATAAATTACATTAAACATAGAGGTTTGAAAACCTAGAGGTGTTCTCACGAAAGGAGACCAATGACCATATTGAAGTAAAAGATCTATTTTTTGGTGTTGTTTGGGTGAATGAGGGACAGAGTGAGGTTAGAGGCAGTATAAGTTTGAGGGTGAACTTAAGATTGTATATCTGTGGATATTTACAGTGTGATCTAAATTGAGCAGTCCAAAACATTTGTATTAGATGTAGGTAGATTTTATAAAAGGAATTAAATTTATATGATGTCATATTCAATAAAGTATAAATGATTTTTAATTGAATAGTGTACTTTTTTGAAGTAATTCAATAAGAAGCAATAGTGCTTTTCCTTCCCAAACATTTTAGTGTTGGGTGTTTTTGTATGTATGTTATACGGTGAGCACATATTATATACCATAGGTTGCCTTAGTTTTTGAATTCTATTATATATATATTTATATATATATATATTTATTATGTTGTATGCAGTATTTACTTTTTAAATAAGCAATAAAAATAACTATAGACTCACATTTTATTTACAGCACAAATTTCTCTAGGGCAATGAAATAATAGCTCAGTTACCAATTGGAGGCTTAGGAACGAACCTTAAAAGCATGAGATTTCTTTTTTATTGCATTTGAATCAAAATGCAACTGAAACATTTAATAGAAATCACAAATTATTACATAAATGTTCATATAGCATTACGTCTTAAGGAAATTTGGAAATAATGCATATCATAATATGCAAAAAAATCCACAATGCTTGAGGAACAAGAAGAAGTAATATAAAGTAAAAATAAACCAAAACACGTAAACAGCTGCACAGATTCCTTCCCTTATTAGGTCAAACAATCCTCCCAGCCCATCAGTTTAATGACATACAGGAAAGAAGGACCAGTAAGAATACTTAGCCATTACTTTATCAGAAAGAAAATGGAGCAGTTGGGCAGGATAAAACAAAATGAATTTGTCTGATTTATAGCGAACTATCCACATGCTATGGGGATTTAAGGAAAAAGGTGGCCAACACACACCACCTGCCGTTACAACTGGAGAGAAGTTTAGCGGCCCGCGCCACATCGGGAAACATCCTGATTTTAAAACCAGGAAAAGAAATGTCTTTAACTTGAAGAAAACCTTAACCACAAGTTCCTTATCAAGTTTACAAATGAAGAAGACCAGCAGGGCAGCCTGATTGAAAGTTACATTTTGAGAGGCTCTTATGTCTCCATGTGAGCTGTTCAGTATGAAGGAGATTACATGATTGCATTTTATGTTGTTTTTATTACAAACTACATGAAGATGTATCAAACTGAATGAATAAGTAAATATGTACTGCAATTCAAGGAGGAAGTTAATATGGAGAAGGGTGGAATGAACACCGTGGAGAGCTTGGATTTGTCAGCGATGAGAGGCTTTTTACCCTTCAACTAAGCAACACATTTGAAATTACAAATCTTTATTATGCTAATGCGCTCATGATTGACAGGAAGTGTACATGCACTGTACTTGCATGCTGACAACTGTGCTGTTAAAATGTTCACCATATATAATCAAATATGGGGGGAGGAAATAAGCATATGTAGCCACTCTTCTGGTGTTCACCCCTGAAGGCAAGGGTGGCTCTCAGTTCTGGGGCTTAAGCCCCTTCATAGTCCCAGCAGCCTCCAAGCTGTGAATTCTCCAAAAGGAAGAAAGAATAGCCCTCCAGGGCCCAAGGCATAGGGCGTGAAACTCTTCTTTGGATGTCACTCTTAGTAAGTGTAGTATGAATGAGAGTAAATGCTAAATATCCAGGCAAGACACTTTGGATGGATGATCCAACTTAAACTTTCCTGCTGCAGATCATCAATAGTAATCATGCGGCACTATACACACTTGTTCTTTGATAGATACATTTATCAACTGAGTTTTTCCAGACTCTCTTTATCTATGTAAACATCCCTCAGTATTTGGGGGTCCTGAAATTATCTCATCATCCAGGGCATGGAATAGCGAGAATCCAGGTGTGTCAGGGTATCCTAGATGTGAGCAGAAATCCCTTCCAAACAAATACTTTAGGTCCAAAGGTTATCCAACTCTTCACAGTTGCCGTCCCAGTATGAAGACTCCAGCGGGGGTGTCTAAATGAAAAATACTCTCTTTCTTCTCCTCTCCATATGAAAATATAAGAACTTCTCAAGAGAAATGCTTTCAATTCTCCAGTCAGTAAGAAAAAAATCTCCTTTCCTTTCCCATTTCTGGGCAGGGAAGGTAGTGGCAAAATCTTCCTTGCAAACCAAAAATCTAAAATTTCAGAAAAATGCAAAAATGGGCTTCCTTGTGGTGAGTCACCACTGTCCAACTGGGCGTGAGATGGCATCTTATTTACTTCTATCCTTCCCAAGGCAGGGGCCTTCCTTCCGTAAACCAGGACTAGGAATTCACAGGAACACTCCAAAAGTGAATTCCAAAAATCTCTCACTCAAAACATGAGACAACCCTATGAGACAAGCTGTATATTGGAATGGTATCTGCTTCCTTCCTATTCTGGGTTACTAGGACAGTAAGACCTAGCCCCATGAATAGAGGGGAAAAAAAATTTAAAACAGTTCCTTCTCCTCTAAACTCTAATTGAAAATGCCACACTGATCTCTGAACCTGCCTGCATTTCACAAGCAGAAGCCTACCACTGTAGCCACCACACAGGTAGGGATTGTAGTGCTGTAGCAAAATGGTACACTCCCTTCCTATACTCTCCATCCAAGTTCTCAACTAGGGCCATCTAGTGGAGGTCCCAAGGGGTCAGCACATACACAACTATGAGAGATGTAAACTCTCTCCTTTCCAAGGGATTCTGTGACACCTAGCCAAAGCAAAGCGACAAAGCATTCCCTTGTTTCTAAAAGATCGTTATGTCAAAGGGTCAAGTAAGACATTTTCTATCCTCCCCTCCAAGTCGTCTTCCTAACAACGTTGCCAAAAAAGGACTACTGGATGGCTCCACCATAAAGTAGCCTCAGGTACAAAAGGGTTTTCATTACACGATGTATGCATGCCGAATTTCAGTTGCTTGACTATACTTAGCTGGGCAATTTTTTCACAGTCAGTATAAATCCTGCCAATGGAATGCTGCAAAATAGCATTAAGGAAGTAATTTTCAAATAGCCTGCACAAAAAATGTTACACCAATTTTCAAAGTGGACTTGCACACAAGTCCACTTTGAAAATTATCCCATCAAATTTATCCGCATACAATCACACCTGTTTTTATGCGTGCGGAAAAGTTACACGAAACTTTAACACACTTTTGAAAATGAAATTGTATGCATGGTAGTGCAAACTCATCTTCAACTCCACCCCTGGGGAACGCCTCCACATGTGAACAGGACCTACACATTTAGGTTTATCCATATAATCAGGCAGGCAATTTTGTAAAAGGCTATCTATGGTTGTGTCTATGGATCCCGCCGACTCAGGGTGCAGAAATCAATCTGGGGACTTTCGGCACAGCCATCAGTCTGGTCCAAAATGAACATTTTAAGTAACGACAGTAGTGGTCAGCATATAAGATCCTCTTGGTCTACCCATTTTGCCTTATGTTACCCCTTCCCGGTGTGCTACCACAGATCCTTCTCAATCTTTGCTCATCTCTCATTCGCTGCCTTTTTTGTGTCTGTCCAAAGTATATTTGCATTCTTTCAATGTTGTGGCTTCTACCACTTCTGCTGGCAGTTGATTAGAGGCATCTACAACTCTCAGTACCGAAGCATTTCCTCTAAGCCACCATTTTTCAAAATTTATTATTTTAATTGCTTACCCTTGAGTTTAATATCTCTTATTGTTTTTCCTTATCAAATTTTTTAGTTTAACCTTATTGGGGGATTCTTTTGTGGTGGGGTGCGGGGGGGGGGGGGGGGCAGGTTTGGAAAGGGTTCTGAAAAAACAGGTCCCTGGAAAATAACACAAATTCCACAACATTCAGTATCCACCCAAGTTACAGAGTTTCTGGTTCACTTTTTTTTTTCTTTTCAAATTGTATTGCAACAATTTTCTTTGTTAAGCCGGTCTTCTTAATCAAGTTCCAGGCCCTCTCTCTCTCTCTCTCTCTGAAGTCATGCAACTGGTGAAATTAAGACCATCATACTCTGTCCCCAAGGCACAAATTAAATAAGAAAAAAACATTAACAAACAAAAAAAAAAGGCAGAATGGCATGGGAAAGGGATGCTCCAAGCATCAGAGATAATGAAAACTAAGGGGTAGATTTTTAAAGTGCGCACGCTACCCAGTGCACACACATGGATGCCCCGATTTTATAACATGTGCGCGCATGTTATAAAACTGGCGGGCCGCGCACACATGCACGATAGATTTTGTAATCCGAGCGCAAAGGGGGGGTAGACTTAAGCAAACTTCGTGCACCGACGCATCCCGGCCTTTCCCAGTTCCCTCCCCCCTATCTTAACCTCCCTTCCCTTCCTCTCCCCACCCCCTAAACCCTTTCTCCTACCTTTTTTAGATTTTATTTCGTTGCTTACTGCTCCGTTGGAGTAGTAGCAACTTGAGCGCCAGCAGTCCCTTCCCCGGTACGGCAGCAAATGGCCGCTGTACCGTCCGCCTCCGGCCCCACCCCTTTATCTGGGCACTTTGGCGCGTAATGGGGGTTACATGTGTGGCCGGGCCCCTTTGAAGATGCGCGCAGCATGTGCAAGGCCTGGCCACTCACGTAACCTCCGTTTTTTGGGTTTTTTTACATGCACAGGGGAATTAAAATTTCGGCCGTAAATGATATTGGGGAGGGGAAAAGTGAGAAGAGTTTTTAAAATCTTCACTTGGTCACCTCTTCAGGAATACAAATACAAATTAGAAAGAAAAGGTGGAGCAGGAGGGGTATCTTAATTTTGACTCTTAATTGCCAAGAATTATTTTAAAAAAATTCAAAAGATAAAAATTGCTATTACTGAAGTTTTAAAGGAAAGCACTGACCTCTTCTGTCCTATATAATATCTCAAAAGCATGCAGGACAGGAATAACCACTCTGTACCAAGTAAATATTTTACTGCCAAGTCATTATTTTTATAAAGCCCGGAAGTCGGGTTTTATGTGTACAAGTCGGGAGATTTTCTAACATACGTGCGGCAATGAAATTACCAGTATTACCAACTGGTCTACCAGTTTGCCCACTCCATCTGCAGGTCGTCGAGACCCTCCTGGCTCTTAAGCCTGAAACCCCCCCCCATTTCACCCAGACCTACCCCCCCCCCCCCCCACCTAGTCAATATTTTATTTTTAAGATATTTACGATCGCTTAGTCCAGAAATGGAGCAGGTGCAAATGTGTGTGAATAAGCTGCCAAATCTACACACACAACTCTCTTATAAAACAGCAACTTGCACACATAAATGTTGGCCCCTCACAGGAATGCCCCCGGATCACCCCTTTTATGCAGCGAGGGTTTATTTGGGCACCTTTATTTAAGCTGTTATGTTGCAGGGTTCCAAAATAGTGTACAAGCAAGTTCATGCTATTTACATGCAAATATACTGGATTTTTACGTACGTAACCTTTGAAAATTCAGCCTGCTGCGCGTAAATTCTCTCAGCAAAACTAAAGTAAACCAAACAGCAGGTTAAATTGTGTGTGTAGCTTTTCTGGAATAATTTTCAAAGCAGACTTATGCGCATAAATCTGCTCTGAAGATTGCTGTAAGCATGTATACATCTGATAACTTATGCGCAATGTTACAAAATTACACCCAGAAATTAAAGAGCGTGAAGCTAGCATAACTCAGCACTTACTTCGTCAACAAAATCTTCCTGATCTGTCAACAAAAATCTGCTAGCTCTTTAGATGGTTGCCTTTTTTACTTCCATGAGTAGGAAATTAAGTGATGATATCACTACATGTGGCTGTCCTAAAAAATACAGAGTTCAGTTTTTCTCCGTTTAGTTTGGACTTTCTTTGCTTTCGAATTATAAACAGCTGGTTTGTGTTCCCCCACTTATTCCGCATGTTATTTTAATGTCTGCGTGATTTCATTGCATTCCTGCAGTAAGGTACACACAAAAACTTCATGGTGTGAGACAGCTAGAGAAGTTTACAAATGTATTATACCATCAGCACCTCTTTTTATCCTATTTTATATCTCTCCAACATACTCAGTCTGCTCATTTCAGTGACAATTCTTCTGGAACCCTTCAATCATGGGCCCTGAATCTGGTCACCAGATATTGCCAATGATCACAACTCTCTTCTTCCAAGGGGGACTGAGAATGCTTCCTTTACAGCAACCCCAGTCAGGGCCAGATTTCAAAATGATTGGGTGTTCTTAGGCAATGGGGAAATTATAAAAGGACTGGTTTGGTCCACCATGAGTTGCGCCTACCTAGATCCTTCCTCTGGCTTCTTCCCATCCCATCTCCCTTCACCTGGAACTGCCACACTGCTCTACAAAACTCCTACAATTTTAACCGCAGCACGAGGCCTGTAAGCCACCATATACACTCACAGGCCCTATGGTGCACTGCCTCTCCCTCACTCACAGGCTTCCTATTACCACTAAAACCTGTTCAAGTGGTGAATATACACCTGACCTGTGAGTGCCATCTCACAGGACCTGCACTGAGGCTAGGTTGTAGGAGTATTGGAGAGAAGACGGTACCAGAATAGTTGTCTATGCAACCTATGCCTAAATCTGGGCCTGACCCCAGCTCCAGTGGGCTTGGGGAGTGGAAGACAAATCATGGACCCAACTAGATACCTTGTGCATGGCAATGCTCACAGCACTGCCACCGAAGCCATCAGGCTTGCCCTACATTAGGGATGTTCATTCATTTGAAATGAAAATGGAGAAAAACAGGATGCATGAACCCATTTTTGTTTCATATCAACCAAAACAAATTTGACCCTCCCAAAAACATTCATTTTCGGCAAAGTATTGCAAATAGTGTATATTATTTGCAAATACTATGCACTATTTGCAATACTTTGCCGAAAATGAATGAAAACAAAAAAAAAATGGAAACATTACAACATTTAAAAAACCCATGAAAAATGAAAACATAAATGAAGTTTTTAACCGTGCCCATTCCTACCCTATATCACCTTTCACTCATGCAGCTGTATGCAATTGAAATCATTTCAAAGTAGGCCAATAGGAAATGCCTTTAAAGGAACAGAAACAGTAAATATAGTCTTATAAACCAACAGAAGTCAAATAATTATTAATCTGATTCATGAAGACTGGATGTCCAAGCTCAGCAGCTCTGATCTGCAGGTCATGCAGAAGACCTAGGTTAGATTCCTAAGCCTGGCTCTTGCTCCTTGGGCAGAGAATGGGTACTGTGATGTTGGAGTAAATGGGGGAGGGAGAGTTAGAAACGGGGGAAATATACGAGGTAAACGAACATGAATATTATAGGACCAGAGCTCAGGATGCAACAGATTTAACTACAGAGCCTCCAAGCAACTTTTCTCTCTGCAGTTGCTCAATGGACTCATTTTATTTTTTATTTGATCATCTGATACGGTAATTGGGGCTTCTGAAATCCCTCCACTACCTGGTCAAGATATCTTGTATCCAACTTAAATAGCATGTGGAATCCCCCCACATCCTCTTTCATAAATCCTAGTACATAGGAATAGCTGTCAGTTCTTTGGAGGAATCCAGATATTTGAGAATATCTTGGATTCTCCTCAACTTGCAACTCAAAGAAGACAGTCTTAATAAAGATATTTCTAATAGACTCTTGTCTGTCATGTATGTTTGTCTTGACTAGATTATAAACAGGCACTGTCCCTTATGTGTATCTACACAGTGCTGTATATGTCTAATAGCACTTTAAAAAGAAGAAGTAGTAGTAGTAGTAGTAGTAGTAGTAGTAGTAGTAGTAGTAGTAGTAGTAGTAGAAGTCTTAGCCACCCTCTGAACAAAATTCAGGAAGGATAAGTCTTCAGGTAGAAACATTTTCTTAACCTTTGGGTGAGATGGTTCTGATGGAAGAACAGTGTTGTATTCCTTTTCAGAACAAAACAATGCAGGGCCCCAGGATTCCTCAGAATCTGACTCCTCTGAGAACTCTGGCCCCATAGTGGCCTGAGATCAGCTCGATCTTAAAACCAAAGTCCTCTATAGCCTAAAACCCAACTCTTTCACTTCAGTGCCAAGTAAGAGGCAGGAGAAGCTTTCCACGCTAAACCTGATTGACTCAAATTCAACATTGTAATCCACTCTGAAGTGTCTGAAAGGTGGAATATAAATAATAATAAATATACAAAATAAGCAGGATTGTGACACTGGATCATTATCAGAACTGACAGGAAAATGCTCAAAGGAGGCAAGTTCAACACACCAAGAGGAATAAGGTGCTCAGTGCCAGTTCAACATACCTGATATGTCAGGTGAATACCTTGGGGATTCATGTCTTTAATTCTACTTCAAAAAGTGCCAATGATCGCATCAAGCTTTGGTTTCATAGCAGGAGGTGGTATCCTCTATAGCATTCTGGAGGTCACTATTGAAGGCCTCCATAACTAGACATCTGGGGACCAGTGCAGCAGCATCCACATCTGGGAGGCAGAGCTTCAGATAATGTGAAACCTCCTATACCTCTGGGCTCTTAGAGCTGGGTCCAGAGTCATGTCAATGTATTGTAGCATCCACTCGAGACTCAGTACCAATTCTACTCAGTTTCTTGCTCGTTTAACCTCTGACCAAGGAGCCAAAGAGGTTAAGGGCCTCTTTGATGTGCCCTGGGCTTTTAATGGATCCTTTGATTTCATAGTTCTTGCATCAACCTTCAGGGTCAGCACTGATGAGCTAAACTTGTGTTCTCTGGCAAGGAAATCTCGGAGCATCTCTCTTCATGCCCAAACCATTCTTGGTGACAGTTCTGCACAGATTATCTCAACTACTGTCATTGTGACCCTGTACCAAACATTTGGTCAGTTATATACATCTTTTGGTTGCAATTGGAACAGACTTTGAAGGCACTGGCTTAATTCTCAAACATGGTAAGTAAAATCAATTAATCAAAATAAAACTATGGAAATTTCCTCTTGATAGGAAATGATCCATAGATGAGTAAAATTTTCACTAGATGGCCAGCTGGCACAGCTGCACTGAAGAAAAAAAAACCATGGACCAGCTCAGCAGAATCAATGAAAATGAATCTAAGCTTAAGAACTCATAGAAAACCTAAAAGCCTAGATTTTAAAAGCCTTGTGTGTGCAAAAACAGCCACATATGCATATAGGTGGGGTATGTGCCCTTCAAAAGGGCATTCTGGAGGCCAGCACTGATGCCTATAACTCCAAATTTTCCTCAGCTGGTAAGTGTGACGCTTTGCTGAGTGAGCGAGAGAGCCTCTTTATGTGGCTCAGTCTGATACTCTACATATGGACCATTGTAAGGGGGCGTCATTACAGATACATTCAGAGGTATCATCATTAAAGATGTTTTGACTTTATGAGTGATGAAAATTCTAACAAGCGGAGTTGATTTATACACTGCAGTCTCTGCTAGCTGCATTGTACAGTAAAAATCTACTCCTTTTCATCACTTATAAGGGCTATAATTCTTTACTGATGTCAATTTTACTATGAATATCTCTGAATGTGTCTAACACCCCCCCCCCCAACCCCAACCCCAACCCATCTCCCGAAAACTCACCCCGAATGAAAATGCCCCCTTACAATGGTCCATATATAGAGTATCAGACTGAGCCCTATAAAGAGGTGCTCTCCCTCCGCCTCTCCCCCTCCCCACCAGACTCCTGTGTCCATCAAGGAGCTGTGGCATGCAGGTGAAGAGTATTTTATAACTTAAGCACATGGGTTATAAAATAGTGCATATTTTTGTGTGCAGCGAGATACGCATGCTCATGCAGCCCTTTTAAAATCTACCGTTAAGTAGGGTAATATTAGGAGCTAGAAAAGAAGAAGAAAACAACAACTCTTAAAGAGTTCTGGGAGGGCATGTTCAGTCTTAGCAGACAGAAACAAACTGAGGGGAGCCATTGGGCACTGGAAGATTCGTATCTATTCAGCACCAAATGTGGTCATGTGACCCATTTATGTGACTGGGAATTGCTTGTCTTCAGAGAAATAAATAAGCGCTGAAAACATCCTATTTTAGTCGTGGACTCTCTCAGAGGAGGATTCAAAGAGGGGATAAAAAGGTAATACAATATCTTCCTCTACATGAAACTCTAATGCAACCATCTTAGCTTGACAAAATTGGACAAGTACAGAAAAAAAAAGCATGTGTCCCTATAAAAGAAACTTAACACATAGAGCTGTAGGAAAGGGTAGCCAATGTGCCTGTCCTTCAAGTTCAGATACTGCAATTCTGTTGCATTCATCTAATAAGTACATTAATTTGCCACTGAGATACCGCAGCCAATTAAAAATGTCCTATCAAATGTGTACTTTCCGGGATCTAGTATGTGGAGAGACTAGTATGTCAGGGCTCTATGCTTTTCAATCTTGCAGGGATGCATATGACATATTTTAATAATATCAGTCTATGGCTGTCATATCTCCCATCCATCTACAGTGCCAAGTGACTGATGCATCTAGCAATCTAAGGCATTCTATGACTTGCTACATGTCCTGATTTCCATACAATTGCAAACGTTTGCAATTTCCATGGGACATCTGTGATTGGCAGATGCTTAGAAGTTTATATATACATAAACACACTACATACAAACAAGACCCACATATTTCAGGGCTATAGCATGGAAATATGGCCTCGTGGATTCCAAAACTACTACAATTATGCCCGCAATCTGTGGCTTCAGGTATTATTGCCTACTGAAGGTCACTTCTGGAACTGAGGGCCAGGGGAGGCGGAGGGATGACTCCTATTTTCTTGCTATATTCTTGAAATGTCCAGTCTAAAGTTTATGACACCGCTACAAATATAAATTCTGCCAGCTCCTTCTTATACGCTCTATAGCAACTGCTGCCAGTACTTCTCTTTTCATTCAGTTTCAGTGCTCTAGTTGTATATTATCCCTGCTAGTATATCCCTTGCCTTCCTCAAGTTCTTCAAAATCTTAAATACTACATTTTTATTATTTTCATTTCCTACAAAGTTAGTTAAGTTAGGAGCTCTTTAAAGAAGCCGACAGCATTGCAGACTGCAGAGCAGGAGCAGCCTAGTGGTTAGAGCAGCTAGAAGCCAGGGTTCAACTCCTACTGCTGCTCCTTGTGATATCGAACAAGCCGCTTTATACTCCATTGTCTCAGATTCATTAAGGCTTTTCTCCCATTTAGTGTCTAAGGGAAAAACCTTAAGTGAATCAGGTACTTAAGATTGTAAGCCCTCTGGGGATAGGGACATACCTACGGTACCCGAATGCGATCCACTTCAAAAGTGCCAAAAAGCGGAATATAAACATACATTATACTCTGAGTTTAGTTGTAAACTACAATCTGATTGGCTGTCCCATGTCAGTGAGATACATGGAATGAATTTTATAAGTTAATATGCATTCAAATATTTATGAATTCAGGCAGTAAATCTTTCATAAGTCTTAATGATATTAAACCAATAAAAGCAGCTTTCACCACAGCATAGCACCAATCATTCTAGAAGCATCTGAACAATCCATAGACGCCTACTGGAAGGGCTATTTCATAATGCATCATTGTATCTCCCATGCATACACTCCAAACCTGTTTAGACACACACAAAAAGCTGGAAGCATTCAAAATGTGGTGTCAGCAACTGCAAACCAAAGTCACTAACACAGATAAGTAAATAAAATCCTTTAAGATGGGGTATGTTTGAGAAACACACAGCATATTTCAATTGCTAAAACAAGTTAAAAACTACACTTCAGACTGGAAGATTTGTAATGAACACCAGTAAAAAACAAAAAAATAATAATAATAATAAGAAGAAGAAGAATCACATTTCTTTAACCAACAGAGTAAAAATAGAATGAGACAGATAGGCAAGCTGCTGTTAATCCTTGGCCACAGGAAAAGAGCTTTCTCATCTTAACCTAATCAATAATAATCAGAATACAGCTTTCGCTCCCCGCGAGCACCTATGAAAACAGTTATCATACTTAAACCCAGGGAGCATTAAAAAATCATAACTATCCACATCCTAATGTGTTAAGTAAAATATATGGAAGCAAAGCATCTGTTATTGCAGAAAGGCAATCCACTTCCACTCTCCACAGCAGCTTAAAAGGACATCTCTCCCTCCGTATGCATGCCGAATAAGCTGGCGAAAGTCTCAGTGAAATTTGCCGTTGCATGATTTATGGTCTCTTTCCAAATATACATAAAGATATGTACAGATGTCTAGATGCAGATTGATAACTATGTACCTTCATTAGGGATACCTCCTAGTCCTGCATTTACTTAAATGCTTTCATATTCTGCATCATTCAAAGCAGACTGTTGTAAGCAGATCAATTTTTGAACACATACCATCAAAATTATAAGCATAAGGAATGCTGCTTATTTATATTTGTTGTAGAAACTGTCTCTTATTTTTTAGTCATTATGTTAGTGATCCTAGTTTAACACGCATAAACACACACATCATGCACACATGACCTTCAGTAATACACACAGGATAAACTGAACATATTTAGTAACCATTCCTTAAATACATGATGCACAACCTCTGTCATAACAGGTTCAGTTGACTGAACTGAGAGTCTATCAACAATACTTCATCAGTTTCCTTCATCATATTTCCTTCATCAATTATTTTTACTATTCCAATTTTCAATTCATTCTATCTATAGTTATATTTTTTCTCGCAATTTCCCAGTTTACTATGCCCTTGTTTTTTGTAACTGATTATTATCTTGTTTCCCCTGTTCCTTGTAAACCGGCATGATGTCCCCGACGAATGTCGGTAAAGAAAAACTTTAAATAAATAAATAAATAAATAAATCAGTTAGTAAAGAAATGTGTTTGTTCCTACTATGTATGGCAAGAGTAATCTGTAAATCCAAAATGGGCACAGGCATCCCCCTTAGCACTACGTTCAAATTTAGCTGCAACCCCCTTTTGGGGGCCTGTTGTAGTATCTACAGCATTTTTCTTCCAACCTAGGGCCTGTTCCACTAAGCATTTCCCCATGGAGTAAAGCTTTAGACAATCAGGCTCTTTTCTCAAGAAACAGTAAATACAGAGGTCCATATTCAGCCACTCTGCAGTTCAGCTAATTAACTGGATAAAGTTATCCAGCTACCTAGTGCTGTATTTTCAGCAGTGTGGAGAAGTATAGCCAACTATACTTTAAGACAGGTCTATGGGCCAACCAGAGTTAGCCAGATAAGTCATCCAGCTAACTATGAATATCTGCGTTAGCTGGATAACTTATCCGGCTAACTCAACTCCTTCTAGTTACGCCTCCGGAATGCCCCTAACATATCTGGCTAAATTCTAACTGGATAAATTATCATCCGGCTAGAATTTAGTCAAATAAGTGCCCAAATTTTCATTTAGCCGGATAAGTTAAGAACATAAGAAATTGCCATGCTGGGTCAGACCAAGGGTCCATCAAGCTCAGCATCCTGTTTCCAACAGAGGCCAAACCAGGCCACAAGGACCTGGCAATTATCCAAACACTAAGAAGATCCCATGCTACTGATGCAATTAATAGCAGTGGCTATTCCCTAAGTAAACTTGATTAAAAGCCATTAATGGACTTCTCTTCCAAGAACTTATCCAAACCTTTTTTGAACCCAGCTACACTAACTGCACTAACTACATCCTCTGGCAACAAATTCCAGAGCTTTATCGTGCATTGAGTGAAAAAGAATTTTCTCCGATTAGTCTTAAATGTGCTACTTGCTAACTTCATGGAATGCCCCCTAGTCCTTCTATTATTCGAAAGTGTAAATAACCGATTCACATCTACCCGTTCAAGACCTCTCATAATCTTAAACACCTCTATCATATCTCCCCTCAGCTGTCTCTTCTCCAAGCTGAACAGCCCTAACCTCTTCAGCCTTTCCTCGTAGGGGAGCTGTTCCATCCCCTTTATCATTTTGGTTGCCCTTTTCTGTACCTTCTCCATCGCAACTATATCTTTTTCTCAGTTATCCATTCTAAATGCTTTTGAATTTGAACCTTTCGGAGAACAGATTCCCAGAAACAAAACAACCGTACTGCAGCAGCTTTCTATAATATTAGGAAGCTATCTGCATTATGTGGCCTGTGCCAAAATGCTTAGTGATCTCACCCTTACCATAACAAATTATCTGCCAAAAAAATTAAAAAAAAAGACCTTCCAGGTCAAAACCAGAAACGATTAAGAAGTAATGAAAAACACTCACGCCCCCGTGGCTGTTACCATTTCTAAGTCTAAAGCAAACCACTGCATTTTTGTTTGATATCAACTGCTGAATTTAATTATTCATAGGAATCAGTCAATCATTCTTATTCTATAGGTATGCTCTATAAAGGCAACCTTAGGCTGTTAAGATTTTATATTCTATCCTTATCTTGTTTTCTTACTTTACAAAGGACATGTATCTCCTAATTGCTGGGGGGGGGGGGGGGGTGCTACCAAGTTTGCTATCAAAGCCCTTCTCAGACGCTTGGATACTTTCTCCATCTCCTTTCTGACAAAGACATTCTGTGTGCTCACATTCATCTGCTGCTGCTGTATCCCGGAGAAAACGCAGAAGGTTTCAGCCAGCCAGCTCATGCTCTGCCAATCCAATTCATTTTTATTCTTGTCTCACTTGCAGCTAGAGCTCACACTGGGGCAGAATTCTTATAAACCCAGCAAGTTGAAATGAGGACAAAGCTGTACGGAATAACTTTATGCTATGATTACCATTTCATGACTTTCTCCCGAACTAGGACAAGTAAACAAAAGAAAAAAAAAAGAACCCTTTTGGAAGGCCTGGGCTACCAAATGACAAACTGCTAAGATGATCAAGGGTGCCTGTTAGCAGTTTTTAATTCAACGCAATTTACTTTTCTGTAGAACTCCATACATTTGCCTGTCTTCTATGGTATGATGGTAAAGAAACAGGGCAAGTAATTGCAATAATTCATAAATAGTAAATGAAACAAAACACACTGCTCATCTTGTTCAGGCATACATGGCTTGTCGCCACCAAATTCTGTGTTATCTACCCATAAACATAGCTACAAACACCTAGTCACCTAAATACATACATGCTGCCTCAAGCAGCCCTCACACTCTCAATGACATGTAGTCGTGCCTGAGGCTGGCTTAAGGAATGCGGTTGTAGCTACACATCTGATTACTCTTTAGGAGATCAATTTTGACAGTTTTAAAAAAATTGTTTCCAACTTTATAAAAAAAAAACCCAGAAAAGCCAGCTATAACACGTTTGGGCCATGCCCTCTGAGATCGGACATCATCCGGGGCAACCCCACGCTTTCAAAGGTGCCAGCCTGCATTGCTCTGCAGTTTTCCCAGCACTTTGAACTTTACCCAGAGAGGGACTGGACTGATCGAGCCCTGTTCCAGGTCCCTGGTCCGATCCTGTACCTCCAAAGGTGCTGACCTGCATTGTTCTGCAGTTTGCATAGAACTCTGCACCTTGCCCTTCACCAGGATGGGGGCTGGACTGAGCGAGCCCTGTTCCAAGGCACCCTCTCACCCCCATTGCTCATCTCCGTACCAACCTGCAAGTTTGGACCACCTTCCCTTAGAGGCCGACAACATCTCAGCCAACCCCGCGTCTTCAAAGGCGGACTACCATTTAAAGCAGTGGGTCCTTTTATATGTCCCTTTGTACTCCGCTTCAGAGTTCTCAGACTCTTGGGACCAGGACTGCAAGGTGACTAGGGTGTTGTTTTGTGGACTGGGGTTTTTATGTGGAACGGGGATTTACGTAATGTTATTAGCCCAAGACTGCTAAAATTGGTGGCGGGGGGTGGGAATCTATGGAACCTTGGTGATTAGTGGTCACAGCCATTTCTCATGCTCATGCTTCCACACCTCATATACTTCATCTGGTTATTCTCTAGGTGGTAGGGATTTGGGATTGGCTGGGTGCCTGAATCGGGACTTCCCTTGAGGCCCATGGATGAAATATATCCCCTTACTGGAGGTAATCCCAATTAGAGATGTGAATCGTTTTCCATATCGTCTTAACGATAGAAATCGTGTGGCAGGGCAAGAAAATCGTGTTAGGCACGATTTTTTACTTAAAAAATCGTTAAAAATCGTTTTTTTCCGATTAGTGCGCACTAACTGGGAGTTAGTGCGCACTAACTGAAAATGATACAATTTGACACTTTTCAGGTCAGTTAAGGTCAGTTTAGGAATGAATATGTATTCCTATTGGCTGCCCTCTTATTTATTCATGTTACCAAGCTTCCCACTGACAGTATATGGGGGATGGGAAATGGAAACAGTTGGTAGCTTGACAAAACAAGTAATGTGATCAGTCAATGTGACTAGAACTTGTGCCCTAACCCTGATACCAGGGGTATTGTGATCTTCCTGCACACAGTGCCCTATCCCTATTAATACAAGGAGTGTTGTGATCTTCCTGCACACAGTGCCCTATCCCTATTAATACCAGGAGTGTTGTGATCTTCCTGCACACAGTGCCCTAACCCTGGCACCAGGGGTGTTGTGATCTTCCTGCACACAGTGCCCTATCCCTATTAATACCAGGAGTGTTGTGATCTTCCTGCACACAGTGCCCTAACCCTGGCACCAGGGGTGTTGTGATCTTCCTGCGCACAGTGCCCTATCCCTATTAATACCAGGAGTGTTGTGATCTTCCTGCACACAGTGCCCTAATCCTGGCACCAGGAGTGTTGTGATCTTCCTGCACACAGTGCCCTAACCCTGGCACCAGGGGTGTTGTGAGCTTCCTGCACACAGTGCCCTATCCCTATTAATACCAGGAGTGTTGTGATCTTCCTGCACACAGTGCCCTAACCCTGACACCAGGGGTGTTGTGATCTTCCTGCACACAGTGCCCTATCCCTGGCACCAGGGGTGTTGTGATCTTCATGTACACAGTGCCCTATCCCTATTAATACCAGGAGTGTTGTGATCTTCCTGCACACAGTGCCCTATCCCTAATACCAGGGGTGTTGTGATCTTCCTGCACACAGTGCCCTATTCCTGATACCGGGGGTGTTGGGATCTTCTTGCACACATCCCGGTATCAGGGATAGGGCACTGCATGCAGGAAGATCACAACACTCCTGGTATCAGGAATAGGGCACTGTGTGCAGGAAGATCACAACACCCCTGGTATTAGGGATAGGGCACTGCATGCAGGAAGATCACAACACTCCTGGTATTAATAGGGATAGGGCACTGCATGCAGGAAGATCACAACACCCCTGGTATCAGGGATAGGGCACTGTGTGCAGGAAGATCACAGTACCCCGGAGGAGTGAGGGTCAGGCAGCTCCCCCCTGTCTGTGAAGCCAGCCTCTCACTAGTAATGCAGGGAGGGAGCTGTCTCAGACTTCACCATCCTCCCCCCCCCCCCCTCACCCACACACCATTCACTAGCTGGGACATGGGGGAAGTCAGGAGTGAGGGTCAGGCAGCTCCCCCCTGTCTGTGAAGCCAGCCTCTCACTAGTAATGCAGGGAGGGAGCTGTCTCAGACTTCACCATCCTCCCCCCCCCCCTCACCCACACACCATTCACTAGCTGGGACATGGGGGAAGTCAGGAGTGAGGGTCAGGCAGCTCCCCCCTGTCTGTGAAGCCAGCCTCTCACTAGTAATGCAGGGAGGGAGCTGTCTCAGACTTCACCATCCTCCCCCCCCCCCTCACCCACACACCATTCACTAGCTGGGACATGGGGGAAGTCAGGAGTGAGGGTCAGGCAGCTCCCCCCTGTCTGTGAAGCCAGCCTCTCACTAGTAATGCAGGGAGGGAGCTGTCTCAGACTTCACCATCCTCCCCCCCCCCCCTCACCCACACACCATTCACTAGCTGGGACATGGGGGAAGTCAGGAGTGAGGGTCAGGCAGCTCCCCCCTGTCTGTGAAGCCAGCCTCTCACTAGTAATGCAGGGAGGGAGCTGTCTCAGACTGGTATCAGGGATAGGGCACTGAGTGCAGGAAGATCACAACACCCCTGGTATCAGGAATAGGGCACAGGTTCTAGTCATATTGACTGATCACATTACTTTTTTTGTCAACTACCAACAGTTTCCATTTCCCATCCCCCCAACCATCACCTCAGTTGGAACCTTGGTAACATCAATAGATAAGAGGGCAGCCAGCCAATAGGAATACATATTCATTCCTAACTGACCTTTACTGACCTGGATAGTGTCAATAATTTGTATCATTTTCTGTTAGTGTTCCTGAGTTTCCATTTCCATTTCCCATCCCCCCAACCATCACCTCAGTGGGAACCTGGTTAACATCAATAGATAAGAGGGCAGCCAGCCAATAGGAACACATATTCATTCCTAACTGACCTTTACTGACCTGGAAAGTGTCAATTTGTATCATTTTCAGTTAGTGCGCACTAACTCCCGTTAGTGCGCCCTAACACGATTTAACGATTTTTAACGATAAATCGTTAGAATTTCTATTGTATCGTGTTCTATAACGATTTAAGACGATATTAAAATTATCGGACGATAATTTTAATCGTTAAAAAACGATTCACATCCCTAATCCCAATAACAATTGGTTATGGTGGATATGGCAGAGAAAGAGGGGAAAGAATAAAACTAGGTGGGAAGAATACAACTGGATGGGAGGAGGAACGAAGAACATAGTTTACATCATATTCCACATGTGCCTACTATGGCTGATTCTATTGCATCTCACCTGAACCTAAGTTTTTCATTAATACTAGATATGTAAAAAAAAAAAAAAAAAAGTGGGAAGTTTTTCATGATTTAGTAGACCATAACATAGATGTTTCATGTATATCTAAATCGTGGCTCCAAAATAAAGATATTGTGGCACTAAACCATCTCTGTCCAAAAGGGTTTACCTACAATAGGCCACAGACAATACGAGGGGAGGTGGGATTTTACTCATTTACAGGAAATCTTCAGAGTTAAGACACAATTGGTTCCTGAAAACTGTGTCTTAAGTTGAAATGTTGTAAGTTAAAACTATTACATAAGAACAAAGTTATAAATAGAACAAATCTTCTATCTTAAAGTTGAGATAAGGGTGATAAATCGGATGATAGGTGTCAGTTTAAAAATGCTAGAACTCTGAATTGTTATAAAACTCAAAACACCTTAAAAGAACTTATTGTTAGAGGAGTAGAATATATCTTTGTTCAGTTAGCTGGTCTTCATTCATTGAGTATTTTTGAAACATGGTGCCACTGAACAGAAGACTGAATTAATCGATGAGCTTCTTGGGCTAACAGCAGATATAAAGTAATGTCATCTAATCTTTTAGTACTGGATAACTGATATCTACAAAGCTGCAAGGTCACAGAGAGGAAAGTCCTCTTTTAAGAATGGTATGTCTGATAGGGGCTTCACTCAGATTATACCTTCACAATCCTATGTAGCTGCTTCGTAATTGGATTTACTTTATTATTTATGAAATTCTGCTGAATTGTTAAATATCTTCAGCCTGAATATTTTCCCCTATGCCAGGATCAGATCAATTTTTAATTGTATTTAATTACTCAGGCCTTTTTCAATTGGCCTGATGGAAAGGTATTTAAAGAAAACAGTTTAACAAAGGATTTGGATTTGTCTAAAGTTTTAGAAGTTTGGGGACCTATCCAGAAGTGTATCATCATGCAGTTGTTAAGGAGTTAGTGATGTCACAGTATTAGAGTGCTTTAAAAAGGTTTTCCTATGAAGCTATCATTTCTACACTGTGAAATTACGCTGATTGGAATTGTAAAACTATTTAAGGTTGCTGACATGCCAGAATATGCCAAAATGCTAGAATGTTTGCAAGATGACAAAAAGTATGTCAAAGTTCAGCCCTAAGTTTTGTTCCTGCCTTCTGGGCTCAAGTTACAAGAAATCACATGACTTACAAGAATCCCAGACCTATGAACATATCTATATAAATAAAAATGTAAATGTTCGTTTGTTCAAAATCTTAAATCTCCAAAAGTTCTTCACCAATTGCTTTGAAATTTTGACAACATTGCATTCGATTTCGCGCGTGTTTTTATATAGATGTCACACCTGTGACAGGTAAAAACATGCTTTTTGGGAAAAACAGCGCCATCTGTTGGATGTAAAAGCAACACACGCTATCTACAATATAAATGGGCTCTGACCGACGGACCGTAAATGCACAGTAGAGAGCAGCTCTACTGCGCATGTGTGGACCATAGAGTTCTGCGCTACGTGCTGGGTGTCACAGAGGGGAGGAGAAAAGGGCAGACAAGTCACCGCTCCGAGAAACGGCTCAGCCCATTCCTCCATCGCTGGAGAAGAGGGGAGGGAGTAGGGTCTGCTTGACAGTTACACACAGGAGAAGGAAAGGGTAGAAGAGTCGCCGAGCCAGTCTGTCCACCGCCGGGGAAGGGGGGGGGGGGGGGGAGTTGGGACGGCCGGAGCAGAGCAAATGCGCATTGTGAAATTAAACCAGACTGAGCCACGGCAACACGTGGCCGGGTACAGCTGGTATGAAATAAAGTTATAATGCGAACCAATTAGGAAAATGTTCTACAAACAAACTAACTCATTGGTGTGTAAATTAAAAGTAGTAATCTGTTTAATATATTGAGTCAACAATGCTCTAAGAGACTGCTTCTGAATTGCCTTGCACTCTCCTGGAATATTCCATACTTTATCTAAATAAAAACCTTTCTTAAGCTACCAATATTAAGTGTTTATTTAGATCACCCACAACAATAGAATTTTGAATTAAAGGTGGCCTTGAATAAAACTGTGCCACTGAGATTGATTAAAGGGGACTTTAAGAAGCCAGCTCCTTGGTATACGGGGGACCTAAGAAGCCTGAAAAGGCTGACTAGGGTTTAGAAAGTAAATGGCAAGCTAGCATGTCCCTGGAGGCTAGAAATACTTGGAAAGAACAGGCTACCAAGTATAGAAGGGAAGTTAGAACAGCTAAACAATAATACATAGGTGAAGTAATGCATCTATTTATTACTTCATGGAATAGGCACAGTGAGTTATTCTTGGTGGCCAAAAAGGTTGACAGCCATGCCAAAGGGGTTTTGAATAGTTGAGATTCCTGAGATGGTTTGTAATGATTTTGCAAACCGTTTCCAGAATAAGATAACCAGGGTGGTTGAAGAGGTTAGGAGAGAGATAGGTGTAGGTATTAGATATTCTATGCAGGTCGATAGACAGGAGAAAGAGTTGAGCTATGCTTTTCCACCTAGTTCATGTGTCATAGTAATAGGCACTGAGAAGCAAACTGGTTGAACGGCAGAGCTGAGGAAATGGAATGTTTCGACAAGCATTAACTCCCAGCAGCTGATATTCCTAGGACAATAAGAGTAGCTTAGACCTATGTAACCACAGCCTTTGTTAAGTCAGTAAGAGATGCTCTGTTGGAAAGACTACTCTTATTAGAAAATGCTTCATTATCAGAGGGGAGTTACTCCACTTCATTAAAGAGTGAAACCGCTCCTGAAGAACTAGTCCTTGAATTCTAATTCCATGGACAAAATACAGATCTGTGTCAAGTTTATCTTTTTTAGGTAAAATTATTGAAAAAAAGAAAAACAGTTGCCCTACAATTAACTGAGTTTCTAGATGATCACTCATTACTGGACATATTTCAGTCCGGGTTTCATGAATCTTGGGGACTGAGACAACACTGATCTCTCTGTTAAAACCACACTCCTGGAGAACTCAACTGGGGTTAAAATGTTGTTATAGTCTTTTTAGATCTCATTGCAACATTTGATACCATTATGTTATTAACCTGGTTAAGGGAAGAAGGTATCTTGGGAAAGGCATGGAAATGGTTTGAATCATTTTTATAAGTAAGCTGGGGGGCAGGTGCTCTATTCCTCTTGGGCTATGGACTGCAGAGTTCTGTTCTGTCCCTATATCTATATGATTCCCTTGTTTAAAGTGGTAAGGTCTTTAGGGCTAAATTTCCATTTGTTCATGGATGATATCCACATTTACTGTCCAGTATCCCAGTGTGCCTCAGCTGATTTGAAAAATGCTGAAGAAGGGGCTGCAGTCTGTGGTCTGTTGATTGAATATGTATAAACTGAAATTGAATTTGAGTAAATCAAGTGCACTATTGATTGTGAAGGGAGAAGTTCCTATTGATTTTCAGTTGTCAGTTAATAGTCAAAATGCCACTTTTTTGCAGGTGGTGTGTAATCTGGGGCTGTGACTAGATTCAGACTTTCCTTTCGTGCTCATATTTCCCTTCTTATAAAGATCTTGTTTGAAAATACTGTGGAGGCTGTGTCCTGAGAAGTTGAGAAGAGATTTTGGAAGATTTGCCCTTTGCTAAATTTTTTTTTTTTTTTGGGACCTGTACCTGCTGGGGAAGGAAGTCACGCTGGTCTGAAGTAGGGCAGGATAAGGAACTGTTGCTCCCTTTTGTAGATCTCAAGGAAGAGTAACAGTAAAGTATGCACCTGAAGACATTTTTTTGACCAGATGAATCCAGTTTTGGGAGGAACAAGTTTACCACCAATTCCTGCCTACCAGAGGAAGGCAAGTTTTTGGGACAGTGATATTTTTTGAGGTTTCTGCCAACAGAAGCCAAACTGTGAGGTTTACCAGCAGAAAGAAACAGGAGAGCCATGCCTTAATGGGGCCTGCTCCCTAACTTTCAGGAGTGGGATTTCTAGTGCTACCATTAAATGAAACTGACTCAGTTGAACATCTTTTTTGAAAACGTATTCTGGACTTTTTGTTTGCAGGAAGATTTCCTGATTTTAAAGTTAAAGTATTTTTAGTTACAGTAAATGTTCTTTTGAACACCCAAATTTTCTTGGCCAGCCTGTTTCCTTCTGAGTCAAAGAATCCCTCAAGCAGGACATCAAAGCGTGAATACAAGAGAGACTGTATCTGCAGGAAGAGGGAGCAATTGTGTGATTGGGTTCCCATGCCCATGTGTCTAAGGCCCCAGAGAGTTGTCCTCCTCCCTGCTGGAAAGAGCCCTAGGGGCACCCTGGTGGCCTATTGTGAATATGTTGGTGTGAATTGGAGAAGAAAAGGGAACAGGGAATAAGAGTGGCCCCAGGGACTACAGTGTGCCCATGCATTCCGGGAGGTCCCCAAAGAAGGGATTACATAATTATAAAATCTATATGGTAGTGCCAGTAAGCAGTTAATGCAAGCCTGATAAAAAACATTAATTATGTGAGTTTGGAATCACCTTAATTTTACTCTCAAGCAGTCTGCACCAGTGGTTCTCTACCTGATCCTCAGATACACCAGTCCACTTAGGTTTTCAGAATATGCACAATGAATATACATAAGATATTTGCATGCACGTCATCATATGAAATATATCTCATTTATATTCACTGTGGATATCCTGAACACTAGACTGGCTAGGATATCCGCTGGTCTATATCAGGAGTGTCCAATATTTGGTAATCAAGGGCCACAAGACTGTCCATCTGGTTTTCAGAATATCTCTAATGAATATGTAGGAAATATATTTACATGCCCATTGCCTTAACTGCATGCAAATCTATCTCCTGCATTTTCATTAAGGCTATCCTGAAAACCTGACCAGTTTGTAGCCCTCAAGGACCAGAATTAGATATCCAAGGTCTGTGTCACACACTGAAAAAAAGCATAACAAAAATATATAAGAAGCCAATAAAATCTTTTTTAATTGCCATTATTAGAATGACATCATTAAATGAGAGAGGCAGAGACACAATTTTGTGGCCTTATTCGAGCACTGAGAGGCAGCCTTTAGTTGTGGTCTTGTTAGCAGCAACTGTCGTCATCAGTCAGTGCCCGGAACACCTCATAAGAGCTGACACCCTGTGGTGCGTAGCTGCCGCTGCACAGCGAAAGCAGTGGGCCAAAGAAGTGTGCCCCTGATGAGAATTTGGACCCAACTCAGAGTAATTTACTTTCAGTCATCAAGCTAATCGATATGGGCAGAAAGAGGAAAGGTGTGCATGACCAATCCCACCGGATCCTGCTTCTAAATCCATCCACTTTGCAACCCACTACTTGAAAATGTTATGACTGTTCTTCATATAGATGGACATACTGCAGGACAAGAAGGACTTGGAGGTAGCTCCTCTGTCCTTATTGAGACTGCAATCTCCTTGAATTCTGATGCTCAACAAATAATTCGACCGGGGGGGGGGGGGGGGATATTTCTACAGACATGTTGGAGGAGAGACCTGTTAGTCTGTAGTGTCAAATTTTCTCCTTCTGAAGATAGGATAACTCTGCAGAACTGACAGTTCTTGGGACGGTTAAAACATCTACCCCTGTGGTTTATCTATAGCCTCTTTAACTGCCTCTCCCAGACCATCTCTGATTACCCTAGAAACATTATGGTCAGCCATTTCAGGGTTGGAACGTTCTTTAACATCTAACAGTGATAATGTTTTATCCTCTGTTAATAACCTTTCTTTGAAAATGGCTTCTCGTTCTCAAAAGTTGAATAAGTATGATTTGCAGCTTCAAGAATTGAATGTTAATGTCTCTGAACTAAAAAAAAAAGAGCAATGCAACTTTAATTAAGGATAAAGAATTATTCCCATCGTAGGATGGAGAATTAAGAGAATGCAATGAGAATATTTAATCTTGGTTTTATTAATTTCCCCAAATCTTCTTTAATATCCTCATTGGAATTGCTTAAAATTCTATCAAGACATTTTGTTAATCCATCCTGAGTCTTTTCCCCCTATTTCAAAGAATTTTTATTTACCATCCCGAAGTCAGGATGTACTGGTAAGGGATATGAGTGGTAACGAGAATTCAAGTGATAATTTGGATTTGTCCAACTTCTCACATGTTTCCAGCATAACTCTAGAGCTACCTTGCTCGTAGTGTATATTTGGAGTCAGATAAGGAGTGGACACTTAAAAGAAGTTTTTGCTGCTCCCTCAAAGGACATAATATATCCAAGGTATCAGAGGCTCGGCGGAAAACCTTTTTGTTTCTAAAAGAGAAAGCTGTTGCCTTAGGTTTTTCTTTTCTTTTATGTTTTCTGTGCAAGTGCTTGTTAAGATTGTAGAAAACATCTGATTTCACCCAAACTAAGCAACTTGAAGTTCTTCTTGTTACCAGAACTAACATCCCTTTAAAATGCCATAATGTTAGGGTATTGTCAGAGTTCAAAATAGATCTGTAATTGTTTTCCTTTTGGTGGGTCTCTCTCTTTCTCTCTCCATATTGTGGACTAACATAGTATTTTGTTTCCTTATACAATTTTCCGTTTGATTATCATTATTTGGTTTTTTCTATTATCAAGTATTATATTCTTGATTATAAGTGTTAAAATTTAATAAAGAATAATTTATAATTTAAAAAAGAATGACATCATTAATGGCAGAAAACCTAACATATATAAACTGTGGCACACAACAAATGGTAGATTTTAATATCCGTGATTTCAAAATGAATATATAATCTTTCGAATATAGTCTTAAAAGGAATCGTATTTAAGCTTTCTCACCAGACTACAATTTTGTCTTTGATATATTTGCCTTACCTTAAATAGAATGCCCCCTTTCCCAGCATCTTCACCCTCAAAATCTCTAATAGCCAAATTAGCTTCGCAACACATCTTCTCCTAATACCAAAATGCTGATGTAAACGTTTTGTCTGGAGGTGCTGGCAGAAGTTTCGCTTTGCAAAATGTACAAAAATTCCAAGACAGATGATAACAATTCACAGTTTTCCAAGTAGGTTGCTGAGGATGTGCAAGTATTTATCAAGTTGGAAATACTTGGAAGGTACTATAAATGTTTCTATTTGTTGAAATACTTTATCATCAAGTTTTTAGCAGGTTCGGTGGCTCAAGACCAGTTAGTTGCCCCCATATTTGCAAAAATATATACCTTCCCCCAGACTTAAAAACCAAGGCAAAGTATTCTGAAATTGTTTTTAGCTTGTCTGTGGAACTGGAGGTATTATATTAAACCAACAGAATTTTAAAAAAAAGTTTGAAGTCCTCAACTAACATTTTGTTTTAAATTAACCATAGGGATTACAATGATTGAGACCATAGCTGGAAACACATTTATCTAAACAAGCCAAAAACAGCTACTTAATATCTGCATTTCAAGAAGGAAATCAGGAGCTGATTTTGTCTGGTACACCATAGCAGTTTGCTATACAGCTTTACAATTAAGGTGTTACAGCCAGAAAGCAATGCCTGCCAAAATAGATTCACATTAATAAAGAAAATAAAAAAAATAAGATGTTTTAATTATCTGCTGGTCTACAGTGTACACAGTTCACTTTATTTTGAAATATATTTGTATACTTTTACCCCACTGAGGACTGGATAACATAAGGAACAGATTTTGGACTACTTCTCTGGCCTTTTCTCTCTAGGAATATATAATTCATACAGATTTATAAACCAAATAGTAATGGGCAGTCTCTTAACAGGTTCCAGAAAAAAAATTTTCAATTTCACAAAGCCACCATATGTATCAATGAATAAACCAACAAATGCAAATAGCTTCCCACACTATATTTCTCACTTGCATCACAAGTTCAGGTACTCAACAACAGATGTATTTTACTGAAGTTAAAAAAAAAAAAAAAAGGGACTTTTTCTGATATTACAAAATCCACCTCGCAGCCTGTACACTATATGCAGGTAAAATTACCGTAATGATACTTGAATTGCCCTCAACCCCACCTCATTCTCAGCCTTTTCCTTCAAACCACCAAACCTAGTATATGTAAATTAAACCCTGGCTATCCTCGAGCTAGCTAAGGCCAAAGCAATGGAAGGAAGACTTACTGGCTTTCTGATCCAAAAATATCTCAGAAGGTATTTAGTAATCATGATCCAAATTTAGCAGGATGTTTAACCACATATCCACCAGATAAGTAATTTGTGGGGAAGTTAAGTCTAAAATCAGATGTTTACTTCAAATTGAGCTTTTTACGGGCATTGCAACACTGCTTTTATAATCTCAACAAGCAATCATGAAATAATTAAGGCATTATGTCCCTGGTGTAAGATCTGAGGGAAGAGGGACACGTGGATCTTGTGGTTTGTAACGACAAGGACACATTATGAATCTTCAAAAGCACGTCAAAAAAAAAAAAAAAGCAGCAGAACAAACGTGAAATCAGGTATAAACAGCTTAACAGTTTTCTTGAAATGACTGTACAAGATTTTAAAACATGGTTAAAAGTTGCATCTGAAATATTAAACAACCGGTGTTTTAGAGCAGGGGTGCACAAATGGTGGAGGGGGGGGGGGGGAGGGGGGGCGCAAACCAGCTTCCAGAGGACCGCCAGCAGCAGTGAGCCAGAACGAAAAGGCACCCATGACCGACACAAGGAAGGACGGGCCGGGAAGAGAGCCCGCTTCCGCTGTCTTAAGGCCTAGTGCAGTGGCGTACTGGAGGGGTGAGGTGCTGATAGCCGACACAGGGAGGCACGTGTGGTCGCCGGTGGACTCCATCCCAGTAGCGGAATCAAAAACAAGGGAGAGAGAGAGGCCTCATCCCACCAGCAGCTGAGCAGAGAAGGAACTGCAGTACTAAAGCTCGCGAAAGTAGCACTCTTTCTATGCTGATCTCGTGATGCACAAGATTAGCATGGGGAACTGCTAGCCTCGCCAATTTTTTTTTTAACACCCACCCCAACGCTCGGGTACACCTGCCTCAGTTGCGACAAATATATAGAAATTTCTTGCCAACATAAAGATCTAACTACCTGATACCCTTGTACCACATGAAAAGGGGTAGGATGGGTGGGTTTTCCTAAGCGAAGCAGCCGCGCGGAGGACAGGAAGCAAAAGTGACAGGGGCACTGCTCCCTGGTTGGATACCTTCCTCCGCGAGGCTGCCTCCCGCCCCATGGGACGGCCCAGGGCCAAAGCTGGCCAATGAGCCGTCCCTAAATCGTTCATACACCCCCGACTGAGCCCTCCTCCGAGCCCCTTTCGCTCCCCTCCCAGCCCAAAGCCTGAGGCCCCCTCCCAGCCCATGTGCCCACGGCCGTGACCGGGCACATGCTCTCATTGGCGGGGGGAGGGGCATCTGACGTTGGCAAGTGCGGGCCGCGTCATTAGCCTGTGCCGAAGCCCCGCGGCCGAAGAGGCCGCGTCTCCCACTCCCTCCCCGGCGTCCGCGCATGCTGCAGCGCCGCGTTTTTGTGATGCATCTAAGAATGGGGTTAAAGTTTACAATAAAATTGTTCAAGAACTTTTGTAACAATGAAGAACAGGGAGGCGCTGATTATATTTTTATAGAGGTGATGATCCCTGTGTTGGAAGCAAGTGACTGGAATTTGCCGGCGTGATTTTGCTACATTCTCCAATGCATGGCTTGTTGCAGCGGCTATCACTGGGATCATAAAGAAAGAAGCAAATCGGATTGTTACATGAAAAACAAGCATAAAAGTAAAAACGGAAATTGTGCGCCAAGATTAAGCGGAAGAAGGAGAGACATCATTTTTATGAATGGACATTTATTACTGTAGAGCTGTTTGACAATGTGTAGAGAAACTGCGTGTCCCACGTGTAATATACCCCTGATGGAGCTTTTCATTAGGTGAAATTTAATGTGTGTGATAATTAATTTATCCAAAGTACTACAGTTTATGGTTTAGGTTGAAGGAAGGTTGTTCAACTCCTTATTGTAGTGTCTTTCAGGTATGAGTGTGGTGCAATCTGCATATTGCCCAGAGAACTGTGATTGGTGTGAATAAGTTTTGTACGGTGGTTTTAACTAGGGGGTGGCACCGAAGAACGTGCAATGCAAATTTAAGGGATTAATAAAAGCATTATAACTTTGTATTACATTTTTTAAAGTATTCTGTTTTTCATTGGAGGCTATAATTCAAATAGAGGGTATAAAGAGAGGGTAAAAGAAATAAATAATACTATTATTGAGGGTTTTGTTGCAATTTTAGTGTGGTATTCTGAGTGTGAGTTTTTATTCGTAGCATGTATGATGTGTATGGAGTATGAGTGAGTCATACAGTATGGATAACAACATATGGGAGGATGGGCGCCAATGAGATGGATACTTGAAAGTATTTTACAATTTATATGTGAGAACAAAATGAATAAAGGTTTTGCATTAAAATATTGTTTCAATATGTAAAATGCTGGGTATATATATATATATACCTATATATATATATACACATATGAATTTTTAATATAGCAGACAAATTTGTGGTATTCAACATTATAAAACATAGGTGCTTTTTTCCTTCCCCTTTTTAGGGGTTTTTTGTAGTTTATACTAAACACTAGCACTAAGCACTAAAGGGTAGATTTTAAAAGCCCGGCGCGCGTAAATCCTGCCGGATTTACGCGCGCCGGCGTGCCTATTTTGCTTAGGCCGCCGGGGCGCACAAAGCCCCGGGACGCGCGTAAGTCCCGGGGGCTTCGTAAAAGGGCCGGGAAGGGGCGTGTCCGGGGGGGCGGGCTGGGAGGGCGGTCCCGAGTCCCCCAGCACTGCGGCCTATGCCGGGGGATGGCGAGGCGGCACGCGCAAGTTACGCCTGCTTCGAGCAGGTGTAACTTGCACAACAAAGGTAGGGGGGGATTTAGTTAGGGCTGGGGGGACGCAGAGGGAATGGAAGGAGGCTGCGCGGCTCGGCGCGCACAGGCTGCCGATTTTGCGCAGCCTTGCATGCGCCGACCCCGGATTTTATAAGATACGCGCGGCTACGCGCATATCTTACAAAATCCGGCGTACTTTTGTTTGCGCCGGTTGCGCGTACTTTAAGATCTACCTCTAAGTAGTTTATACTAAGCACTAACTAGGTGCTAGTGCTTTTGGTTTATATATATTGGTCAAATTGGTAATAGTGTGAGATTAGTTATAGCTTAGGGTTGAGGAGGGGTTATGAGGTTAATGAGGAATTTTAATATTAAATTTATGTATGAATATGTATTGTATGTAAACCATTTATAATATTTCTAATAAATATGAAATTTTAATATAGCAAAGACAAATTTGTGGTATTCAACATTATAAAACATAGGTGCTTTTTTTCCTTCCCCTTTTTAGGGGTTTTTTGTAGTTTATACTAAGCACTAGCACTAAGCACTAAGTAGTTTATACTAAGCACTAACTAGGTGCTAGTGCTTTTGGTTTATATATTTTTAATTTATTATGATGCTATATGTATAGCTCATTACCATTAAATACATACAAAAAGTACATATAATTCAAGTCACTTGTTTACTACATGTAACATACATCCAATTTCCTATTAATAAATAATACAATACTGAGAAAATATCTCCTTTTCCAAGTTATTATATTATAATAACTATAATTTGCCCACCTTGTGATTTTGATGGCGTAAATCACTTATCTCAGTTATCCACGTCAGTTTCCCACTGTATCTTTTGACGGCGTAATCGCATGTATCACATATCACACCTTGTGTGCGCAGAGCCGTAGGGGAGCACCAATGGCTTTCCCCATTCCCTCTGAGGCCACTCTGAAATCGGAGCGACCTCGGAGGGAACTTTCCTTCTGCCCTCCCCCCCACCTTCCCCTATCTAACCCGCCTCCCAGCCCTACCTAAATCCCCCCCTACCTTTATTTTGTTATTTACGCCTGCCTCTGGCGTAACTTGCGTGTGCCGGCCAGCTGCCGGCTCGCAATCCCCCAGCATGGCCGCTGTGCCGCAGGCCTCGGTCCCACCCCCGCCCTGCCCCTTTCACAAAGCCCCGGGGACATGCGTGCGTCCCGGGGCTTGTGCACGTTGCTGGGTCTATGCAAAATAGGCTCGGCGCACGTAGGAGTAGTTACGTGTGCAAATCCTGAGGATTTATGCATGTAACCCTTTTAAAATCCGCCCCAAAAGGTTTTTTGTTTTGTTTTTTTTTAAATATTATGTAAAAGTACGATGGACCTACGATTACAATTACGGGCCAGTAACAGCACCATAGTTGGGTCCTTTAAATCTTAGCTCATCTTATTCCAATTCTTGCACTGGAAAGTACTTTATTTTCCAAGTAAGAGTAATATTGATATAAGAATGTAGATATAAATCAATAAAGTTGGAGTTTATTTTTCTTCTGCCCTTATTGTGGCAATGTTTGTGCAAGGAGAAGCAGTATGTGAAAATAAAAGATATCCTGATATCCTGTTTGAATATTGTTAGGTGATAAACTTGATTACTAGCACTCTGCTGGATATCTTTGCTGAAGATATGATGGCGTCTATATTTATTCCATGGTGCTTGATTTTGCCAGTCTAAAAAGAGTTTAGTGGGCGTCTGTGCAGTGTTGCCCATTTATTAATACTGCTTGGATCGCATTTGGGTTTATAAAAAACTTTTGCCGTGATTGGCCCATGGATTTTGATGGACCCCCTTCTTTTCTCTTCTTTGTTGGAAAGCCTGTAAAATTGTTAGCAATAGAATAAAGACAATTCAGGAGAAGAGCAATGGTACGTATTCTGTGAAGGATAAAGCACATATAAGGGTAAGCTGCCCTGCTTGGAGCGAAATACGATATTAGCACTTTTAACAGCATCTTTTGCAAGGGGGGGGTGTCTATAGATAACTGCTTAAAAATAGGAAAAGTTTATTGTATACGCTTTAGTGTTTTCCGATAGCATAGAAGAAGGAGGTTTGAGTAAAAAGAATGATAGCTGGAACAAAACCAGCCAAAAATGTTTTAAAATGTATCTACTCCACTCTTTTAGGCAGCAATGAAACTTCATGACTGCTCCAACGATCTGGCCCCGAGTTAATTCTGCCCGATATATTCAAGTCTGGGGGCTCCCAGAGATGCAAAAAAACAAAAGGCACTTATGTATTTGGATGAATCAATGTTTTTGGGAATGTGTAAGGGCGAAGTAAAGGATGTTATTAGAGGATCTCTAGCGGCTCCTCCTCTTCATGCTTCAAATATCTTTTTTTTTGGGCTATGATGATTATTGACTTGCCGAATCTCTTGTGAATATCTCATTTTACAACAATTGCTAGTCAGAAAAAAAAATGAATATTTCCCGATTCTTTTCCCTCCCGAGAGCAAAAAGAATTAGGGTAAATTAAGCCCTATGTGATTTAAAGTTGACAACTTCAAAATTTGAAACAAACAGTGTCTCAAATTTCGACTATGAACTAGCAAGGTACATTTAGCACCTGAGGAGTTCGAATATCACAGCACAATAAGGGATAAACCAGCAGCATCGGGATCATCTATGTAGACTACTGATGACCACTTGATTTCACAGCCCTCAGTGCAGTGTACACGATAGCAGAGGCTATTTGCCTACTATAACCTTAAAAGCAGGTCATGAAAGTAGCATGCTTCCTTGCAAATCATCAGGTCAACAAAACACGCTCCAAGACACAGAAATTGAGCCACCACGGCATCATGGACTTTTATGAGAAATATTCAGTGCTAGCTTTCTGGAAAAAAATTAAAAAAAAAAAAAAAAGAAAGATGACAATACTCGCATGCATGATGCATGGTTTGGGTTTTTGGGGTTTTTTTGTTGGTTTTTTTTTTTTTTTGAGGGACCACAGTGCAAATCAAGCAGATGGTAGAAAAAAGGTGCCCGTAGACAGCACTGGCAAGCACCCCCCTGAAGAAAAGCCTTTGAAATATTACAGACAAGTTTGTATATAATACCATAGCTATTGTTACCTAGGAAACAAAACAGAATATTTACAGTACTGATAGCCATGTTAAGAAATAGGCTAATTTGTAGCACAATGTCCCCCTTGTCTAAGGATTGGCTGCAGAGTACTTAGGCTTCATTTTTAACAATGTCCTGTCACGCTAATACTGCAAGAAAATGTAATTAGTTCTGATAAATGGAACCTAAAGCAGCACATACATTTCTGCCCGCAGATACTTGCAAGGTATATATCAGCAAAATCCTAAGGTAATAGATGCATATATATTCGCTTATGGCCAACAAAAGGAGCTGCGTTGAATTTGTGAAGATATGAAAAGGTCTTCACTCCACTGATACACAATTCGGAATATAGATTTCAGGCAATAGGTTTAAATCAAGTTGACTGGACATGAATTTTGCAAACACTTCTTTTCTCGATGCTCTAAGATCTCGGAGAGCAAAACAACAGACTGGCACCAAATTATATATCACCCAATACTCCTGATTGCTGCGAGAGAAAGCAAACAAGGAAGCACCAAGGCAACTGCTCTATATGTTAGAAATGTAAAGAAAAGCAAAAGAAAACTGAAACCTATCTGGTTCTCAATGGAGGTGGCTGACAAAATTAAAGCTAAAAGAACAGCATTCAAGAAATATAAAGGATCCCAAAGGGAGGAGCACAAAGAAGAATATTTGTATCAACTGAGGGAGACAAAGAAATTAATCAAGTTGGCAAAGAGTCAAGCGGAAGAGAGGATTGCCAAGGAGATAAAAAATGGTGACAAAACATTTTTCAGATACATCAGCGAAAAGAGAAAGGTCCAAAGTGGTATAGTGAAATTGAAAGGTGGTAATGATCAATGTGTAGAGAGAGACGAAGAAATGGCAGAAATATTAAACGAATACTTCAGCTCTGTGTTCACTAAAGAAGACCCTGGAGAAGGACCATCTCTAAACAACAAGAAACTGGAGGGAAGGGGAATAGATGAAAATCCTTTTACAGTAGAAAATGTGTGGGAAGAACTAAAGAACCTGAAAGTGGACAAAGCCATGGGGCCTGATGGGATTCATCCAAGGATATTGAGGGAGCTCAGAGATGTTCTGGCGGGTCCGCTGTGTGACCTGTTCAATAGATCCCTAGAAACGGGAGTGGTGCCGAGTGATTGGAGAAGAGCGGTGGTGGTCCCGCTTCACAAGAGTGGGAACAGGGAAGAGGCAGGCAACTACAGACCGGTTAGCCTCACTTCGGTGGTGGGAAAAGTAATGGAGTCACTGCTGAAAGAGAGAATAGTCAACTATCTACAGTCTGGAGAATTGATGGACCAGAGGCAGCATGGATTCACCAGGGGAAGATCCTGTCAGACAAATTTGATTGACTTTTTTGACTGGGTAACCAAGGAATTGGATCAAGGAAGAGCACTAGATGTCATCTACTTGGATTTCAGCAAAGCTTTTGATACGGTTCCGCACAGGAGACTGGTGAATAAAACGAGAAGCTTGGGAGTGAGTGCCGATGTGGTGACCTGGATTGCAAATTGGTTGACGGACAGAAAACAATGTGTGATGGTAAATGGAGCCTTCTCTGAAGAGAGAGCGGTTTTAAGTGGTGTGCCGCAAGGATCGGTGTTGGGACCGGTCCTGTTCAATATCTTTGTGAGCGACATTGCAGACGGGATAGAAGGTAAGGTTTGTCTTTTTGCGGATGACACTAAGATCTGCAACAGAGTGGACACGCCGGAAGGAGTGGAGAGAATGAGACGGGATCTAAGGAAACTGGAAGAGTGGTCGAAGATATGGCAGCTGAGATTCAATGCCAAGAAGTGCAAAGTCATGCATATGGGGAGTGGAAATCCGAATGAACTGTACTCGATGGGGGGGGAAAGGCTGATGAGCACGGAGCAGGAGAGGGACCTTGGGGTGATAGTGTCTAATGATGTGAAGACAGCAAAACAATGCGACAAGGCGATAGCAAAAGCCAGAAGAATGCTGGGCTGCATAGAGAGAGGAATATCAAGTAAGAAAAGGGAAGTGATTATTCCCTTGTACAGGTCCTTGGTGAGGCCTCACCTGGAGTACTGTGTTCAGTTCTGGAGACCGTATCTACAAAAAGACAAAGACAAGATGGAAGCGGTACAGAGAAGGGCGACCAGGAAGGTGGAGGATCTTCATAGGATGACGTACGAGGAGAGATTGAAGAATCTAAATATGTACACCCTGGAGGAAAGGAGGAGCAGAGGTGATATGATACAGACTTTCAGATACTTGAAAGGTTTTAATGATCCAAAAACAACGACAAACCTCTTCCGTAGGAAAATAATCAGCAGAACCAGGGGTCACGATTTGAGGCTCCAGGGAGGAAGATTCAGAACCAATGTCAGGAAGTATTTCTTCACGGAGAGGGTGGTGGATGCCTGGAATGCCCTTCCGGAGGAAGTGGTGAAGACCAGAACTGTGAAAGACTTCAAAGGGGCGTGGGATAAACACTGCGGATCCATAAAGTCAAGAGGCCACCAATGAAGAGTGGGTGACTCGCCAGAATGATGGCTATTGACACAATACCCTTACTAAATAAACATACACATGCTTACTGTGACTCCTACATCGCTCTAAGCTTCAACAGCAAGAGGTAATGGAAAAAAGGATTTGCACTCATAAAGAGGTGAGTAGCTGGCTTGTTAAGGCGGTTACTACCCCAAACCAAATATGCCTGATACTTCACTTTCAATGCATATCCAGCATGGTTCTCTCCTGCATCGGCATGGGAGAAAGACTGATACATCACGCATTTCCAGCATAGCTCTCTGCTTCAAGGGCAGGGGGGAAAAAAAAAAAAAAAAACCTGATGCTTCACGCATATCCTGCATAGCTTCAACGACAGGGGTGAAGAAAAAAAAGGATTCACAATCACAAAGCGAGGAGTAGCTGGCTTGTTACGGCGGTTACTACCCCAACCAAATGTGCCTGATACTTCACTTTCAATGCATATCCAGCATGGCTCTCTGCTTCTACAGCAGGGGAGAAGAAAAAAAAAAAAAAAAAAAACCAACAAGAGCTGTACAACATAGTCTAGGTAAAACAAATAAGCATGGGTGTAGCTTGCTTATCACGGCGGTTACTGCCCCTACTACCCCTAACTAATCAAGCTAGATATTTCACTTGCATGCAGCTCCATCACTGCTCTCTACATTAATGGTGGGGGTGGAAGGGGAATAGAACAAGGAGCTAAGAGTAACAGATAAGAATGAGAGAAAAAATGTGTGAGGCTTGCTGGGCAGACTGGATGGGCCATTCGGTCTTCTTCTGCCGTCATTTCTATGTTTCTATGTTTCTATGTAAGCAAGGAAACACTGCATTAGTCCTGAATGCATGCATTGCATAACTTAGTCACCGCAGCCAAACTGGCTCTACAGGAATGCTCCATAGGAATACAGTACTTACTGTATATATGCTAGGCTATTTTTTCTTCCCTTCTTTGTGAAACATTCAAGATTGTTTATGCATTCTATTTTTGTATTTTCTTCATTTTCTTCTGTCATTTTTTGTGTTCCTTTTCTCTCGCCACCAATCCTCTGCAGCCTCAACGCGGCCTGAGTCCCAACTCCAGCAGTGACACCTCCACCCAGCCTGGGTCCCAACTCCAGTGGCAGTTCACGCACCTGAGCCAGGTGGAAGGAGCCAGGTTCTAAAGTACAGGCGACTGGGTCACCTGAAGAAAGTGTGTGAGTGTGTGAGAGAGCGTGAGTGAGAGAGAGAGTGTGTGTGTGTGTGTGTGAGAGAACGTGAGAGAGTGTGTGTGTGTGTATGTGTGTGTGTGAGAGAGAGTGAGAGAGTGTGTGTGTGTGAGAGAGAGAGAGTATGTGTGTGTTGCGGGGGGGAGGGGGGAAAAGAGAGTGGTTTCAAGAAAATCAATTAATTTACTTTTAAATTTTATCCCGGTTATTGCTAGTATGATATCAACTATTTTCAAATGTCTTTAGTTTTCAAAAAAATAAAAATTTAACATCTGATTCTGAATTATCATCCTACAAACACTACACATATACAAATTCGACCAATGTGGTTTAAAAAGATAGACTCTCCCCTAAAACATTAAAAACATTTGGTTTTCAGGCTTTTCCCATTAGTTTCAATACTTGGAACTCTGGTGTGCTATATGTGTGTTTATACGTAAATATGTTTATTATGCTCCTCACTTGTTCTCTAGGACTATTATGCAAGAAATGCCGTGACACTGATTGTGGACTGTTCTACAATAAACACTGTGTACTGTGAAGCAAAATGAAAAAGCTGTCTTTAGTCCTATGAAAGTTGTGTGAAGGCACTTAAGAATACAGCAGTCCCTCAGTGCTTGCATTTCTTGAATAAAGTAGTGTGACTGCTGTGTTAGTCCTCTTGCATAAAATGGCATAAAAGATCAATAAATCAGTTAGAGGCGATACATTTTTATTAATCAGGCTAATCTGTGACCTTGAGCAAGCCACTTTACCCTCCATTGCCTCAGGTACAAACCTGGGAGACAACTTTCAAACAACTCCGTGTGGCCACACAAACACACACGCATATGGCCATGTGGAGATCTACTACAGTATTTTAAAACCAGTACATATCTGGGTCCACGCAGTTTATATATAATGCTGTACACTTTTGCCCAAATCTTCGATGGCCTGCACACGCAAATGCAGGGGGATACGTGCGTGGCCGGGCTCTGCGCACGCCAAGCACATATTAGAAGGGGCCCGGCCACGCCCATATCTCCCGATGCATGCAGAAGTGCCAGGCCAGTGAAAAGGGGAGGGGCCGACCCGGACAGCGGCCATTAGGCTCTGTCCTGGGGAAGCACGCACCGGCAGCGTAGGTAGGGGTATAGGAAACTTCCCTACCAGTCCGCTCCTTAATTGGAGCAGACTGGGAGGGAAATGGTAAAAGGCTCAAAAGTATCACCGTGCATACTTTACAAAATCCCCCCCCCCACCGTGAGTCGCGAACCGCCCGCACATGCGCGCCGATTATAAAATTGGGCGCACTTGTGCACGCAGATATTGTACTTTATGACCTGTGCATGGCAACGTGCGCATGTTATGAAATCGGCGCGCCCATGTGCGCGTGCCGGGAACCGCGGCGCCCATGTAAACGCGCGGGTTTTAAAATCGACCCCTTATTGTTCTATGTTGTCTGTGGGCATCCCTTTGTTTCCTGTCTCAGTTTCATGCAGCCAGCACGGCCTCAGCGAGTGTCCTTCTGTACCTGCCTTTGCTATGCACCTCCTAAATCCTGTTGGCCACCAGAACCTGAGGGAGCAACCCAAGGGAGAGGTAGTCTGTCCAGGCAGAAGACCCTCGTGCCAGGCCGGTCCTGTCTTAGGCCTGCTCTGTCTGGGTCCAGCCTTGCTCTTGCTCTGGGGGTTACCAGACACCGGACAACCATGCTGTCACATCATGCTCGCCTTCCAGTGACGTATAATGCTAATTAACTGCTCTAGGACCACTCATCTGAGAAATTAGGGATTATGCAAAAGAAGAATGCATATGAGTAAAACTCCACAGGAGGGGCTCAGAAATCTGTGCGTCATCCTGATTAATCATTTTTATACAGTATGAAAAAAATATGCTGTGGGCCATAACATCACTAAAAACTAGGTCATTATACACGGTTTAAGAATCTTGCCTGGCCATATCAGTACGCCTGAGGTATTTTTCTTAAGTCTATGAGGGTTGTGCTCTCCTGGCAGGAAAGCCTAGTTTACCGGGTGGGAGTACCAAGAGTTGATCTTCCAACCCCACTGGCTCTAGACCAAGGACTCCACCACTCAGCTAAAGGAGCAGCGCCTGCTGCTCGGCTCTTAAAAAGACTCTCCCTATCTGCTCATGCCTTCTTGTTTATTTCCCTCCTCTTAGTACTCCACCCTGCCACATCACATTCTGCCAAGTATAATCTAGCACGGTGGAAATGACAACGTACCTCATGGAATTCAGCAGCTTGAGTAAAAATCTATGAAAAGGCGAGCTCTATTCATCTGAAGAGATTTTTTTTTTTTATTATTATTATAATTGGCAAAATATCTAATTATCCCCTAATTCAAATCATTTAATACGCTGACAATTACACTCGACTATAAATTGTTTACAAGGTCATTAAATTAGACTTTGTACTTAATTTAGCTTAATCTAATATCAAAAATGAGTTTATCATGCCTTATAATGTATAACTAGCTGCAATTCAATAAGCTATTCTTTTTTTTCTTTTTTTTTGAAACGTATCCTTTCAGCTTCACCAGGTACACAAAAATGAATCTGGCTCATTTGGCGAGAGATACAAAAGTACTCAAAAGAGTATATTACATCAGAATATACCACCAGCATGCAAACAACTTTCATAATGAAAACAACTGGTTTTCATTTCAATTGTGTTCATCAATCCTCATCAACTCATAACATTATTTTATATAAAATGTTTTCTCTAGGGGGCGATTTCCAAACTAACCGCCCAGGAGAAAAGGGAAAGATTCCGTGCACTTTCCCTTCACAAAATTTCTTCGCACACAAAAGCACCCATTTGCCTTCCATGCGGGGTAAAATTTTCAATGGAAAATGACGCATGGGGATTTGAAAATACCATCCACGGGCGTTACTTTCTTCTCCCAACCGAAACGCGCCTCCGAGGTCTTCCCCTCATCTGGCTATACATAAATGGAATATGCACGCTTTCAGCCAGCCTGCCAATTATCAGTCAGGCCCAACTCACCCGGGTAAGTCACGCTTTAATGATGTAAACGTCTGTTGCAGCCCCGGTCGCCGCCATAGCGACCGGGTCCTTACCTCCACCGGGGTCTTCTCCGCGCTGCCGCGAGCCACGAGGGAGACGCTGCCGACGCTGCCAAGGCCCGATCCTGACTCCTCCCCCCTGCAGGGAACGCGCGCACGCGAGGGCTCTCCTTTACAGGTCCAGCACCCGGAAGTGCTGAACCGCCCTCTCCCTGACGTCAGCGCCGGCGGGGGATTTAAACCTGCACTGTTCCTTCCTGCTTTGCCTTGCAACGTGGTCACTCCTGAGTGTTAGTTGCTGTTCCTGATCCTGCCTGCCAGTTTCAGCGTTCCTGTTCTTCTGACTTCTGCTGCCTGCCTTGACCTCGGTACGTCTTCACGCTTCTGACTTCTGCTGCCTGCCTTGACCCCGGTACGTTTCCTCGCTTCTGACTTCTGCTGCCTGCCTTGACTTCGGTACGTCTCCACGCTTCTGACTTCTGCTGCCTGCCTTGACCTCGGTATGTCTCCACGCTTCAGTCTTCTGCTGCCTGTTGTGACTTCAGCTCTTACTCTCACCTAAGTCCCAGCGGTCCGGGTCCCTACGGGCTCCTCCTGGGGGGACCTCGGACTTCCAGGGCGAAGCCACCTAAGCCCTAGCAACCCGGGCGTCAACAGCTCCTCTGGGGGCGTCTCGGGTTTCCGGTGAAGATCCTTCTTCGGCTGTGCGTGATCTGCCTTCCGACCGTCTCCTCGCCGGTCGGCCCAAGGATCCACTTCCGGAACACAACAGTTTGCAAGGCCATGGATCCGGCAGACCTCGCCGGCCTGCAAGCCATTCCCGGACTTGCCCAGCGTTTGGTGCAGCAGCAACAAGTATTGGATTCGCTGGCTGCCACTGTGGAACGATTGGCGGTTCGAATGGACGCTGAACCCCTTGCTCCAGTTCCCGCACCTGCACCGGCGCCAGTGGTTACAATCCATGCTCCTACCCAGCTTCCAGCTCCATCACGGTACGCCGGGGATTCCAAGGCTTGTCGCGGTTTCTTGAACCAATGCTACGTACGCTTTGCCTTGCTGCCCAATCAGTTTCCATCAGATGCCGTCAAGGTAGCATACATCTTTTCACTATTAGACGGTCGAGCACTGAATTGGGCGTCACCCATGTGGGAAAAGAATGACCCCGCCTTGAGCGACTTGAACAGATTTGTGGAGGAGTTTAAAGCAGCCTTTGACGAGCCTGCACGCCAGACCTCAGCGACCTCTGAGCTACTTCAACTCCGACAGGGAACACGGACGCTAGCTGATTACGCATTGGAATTCCGCACGCTCGCCCTAGAGGTTGGTTGGCGAGATGATGCCCTCCGAGGCGTGTTCTTGGAGGGGTTGGCAGCTAGGATTAAGGACGAGCTGGCAGCTCGCGACCTCCCGGAGGATCTGAACTCCCTCATCGACGTAGCAGCTCGCATTGATCGACGATTACAACAAAGAGCGAAGGAGGGGCGTCCTCTTCGGCGAATGGCTCCCCTACCTCCGGTTCTCTCCAGACCACTGAATCCCAGCCCTCGTAGCTCCAGTAACTCGGCAGAGTCCTCCACGGAGGAACCCATGCAACTGGGCAGGTCCTCGTTAACACCTGAGGAGAGACAACGCCGTCGTGATCTGACGTTGTGCCTGTACTGCGGCGGTAAGGGCCATTTCTTGGCCCAGTGCAAGGAACGGGCGGAAAACTCCCGCGCCTAGGGTTGAGAGAGGAGTGTTCCCTAGGTTGTCTTAATGCTGCTCCTCAATGTGTAGTACCAGTAACCTTGAGATACCCCCGTGGTTCCTTCAAAACGCAGGCTCTCATCGACTCGGGGGCCGGAGGGAACTTTATCTCGAAGGATTTAGTGCAACGACTTCAGCTCCCCATGCAACTCCGGGAACTGCTCTTACGAGTCACCTCTATCCAGGGCACACCTTTGTCCGGCAGTATCTCTTCCATGACCTCGCCACTCACCCTTCAGACCGGTCTGCTCCATACTGAGAAAATCTCGTTTCTGGTTTTAGAGAAGTCCGTCCACCCAGTGGTTCTCGGGTTACCCTGGCTGCAGCAACATTCTCCAGAGATCCGGTGGGATGATCTACAGATCACTCGATGGAGTCCCAAGTGCTTCCACTCTTGCATTCAATCCCCGAAGGAACAACGAATTCCGCTGGCACATACTGGGTCTCTACTTCCGTCACCATATGCAGACTTTGCTGATGTCTTTTCTAAGGAAAAGGCAGAATTATTACCTCAACATCGCCCCTTTGATTGCGCGATTGATTTGCTCCCCGGTTCTACTCCACCTCGGGGAAGAGTGTACCCCTTGTCTCAACCTGAAACTCGAGCCATGTCTGACTATATCACCGAAAATCTCGCCAAAAGATTCATCCGACCCTCAAAGTCTCCCGCAGGGGCGGGTTTCTTCTTTGTCGTCAAGAAAGACGGGTCTTTGAGGCCATGTATTGATTACCGAGGACTCAATACCATCACTAAGAAGAATCGCTACCCATTACCCTTAATTCCTGAGCTATTAGACAAACTCCAGGGAGCACAGGTATTCACGAAGTTGGACTTACGGGGTGCCTACAATTTAGTCCGTATCCGTCCCGGGGATGAATGGAAGACCGCTTTCAATACCCGGGACGGGCACTACGAATACTTGGTTATGCCATTCGGACTCTGCAATGCTCCTGCCGTATTCCAACATTTAATGAATGAGATCCTTCGGGAACTACTACAATCTTGTGTAATTGTGTATCTTGATGATGTCCTCATCTACTCCCCCGATTTGAGTTCCCATCGGCGACATGTTCGACAGGTGCTTCAGATTCTCCGGGATCATCACTTGTATGCGAAGCTGGAAAAGTGTCTCTTCGAGCAGGAGTCATTGCCCTTTTTAGGGTACATTGTGTCCTCAACAGGGTTTCGCATGGATCCCAGTAAGGTATCTGCCATCAGAAATTGGCCCCAGCCGGTGGGTCTGAAAGCTTTGCAACGCTTTCTAAGATTCGCAAATTTCTACCGGCATTTCATTCCCCAGTATTCACGGTTGGTGGCGCCGCTCACCACTCTCACCAGGAAGGGCGTGGACGCTCGAATATGGCCTAGTGAGGCATGTAGGGCCTTTGAGGACTTGAAAGAAGCTTTCCTCCATGACACCTGCTTACGTCACCCTGACCCGACACGGCCCTTCTTTGTGGAGGTGGATGCCTCCAACATAGCCGTTGGAGCGGTCCTGTCTCAGAATTCTAGTTCCGGACACCTACTACCTTGCTCCTATTTCTCCAAGAAGTTTACACCCGCCGAGGGCAACTATGGAATAGGAGACAAGGAGTTACTCGCAATTAAACTAGCCTTAGAGGAGTGGAGACAATGGCTGGAGGGGTCTCTTCATCCTGTCACAATCTACACGGACCATAAGAATTTGGAATTTCTGAATCAGGCCCAACGACTCAATCCCAGACAGGCGCGTTGGTCGCTTTTCTTCAGCCGGTTTGACTTCGTCCTCAAGTATCGGCCGGCCTCTAAGAACGTCAGAGCAGATGCTTTGTCTCGTTATGACATTCAGGAGGAGAGGCAGGAACCCCTTCAATACATCATTGACCCCGCCAAGATTCAAGTAGCCAGTACTCCGGTATCCTCTCTTGGGAGAGTGGTTGTTCCACGCAGAGATCGCAGGAGAGTCCTCGGGTGGGCCCATGACTCCCTCTCAGGGGGCCACGCCGGCAGGGAAAGGACGCTCGATCTGTTGAACCGCTACTACTGGTGGCCCAAGGTGAGACAAGATGTACGACTATACGTGGATTCTTGTCCAGTCTGTGCCAGACAAAAACCTCTTGGCGGTCGGCCGTGGGGCCTCTTACAACCACTACCCATTCCCACCGAGCCGTGGACTCACATCGCCACAGATTTTGTGGTGGACCTGCCATTGTCCGAGGGACATTCTGTGATATGGGTCACCGTGGATCGGTTCTCCAAGATGGTGCATCTGGTACCCTTACCCAAGCTTCCGTCGCCACCTGAACTGGCAAATTTGTTCACGCAACATATATTCAGGACTCACGGACTTCCGCAAAGTATAGTATCCGACAGGGGTCCTCAGTTCACCGCTCGCTTCTGGCGGTCTCTCTGCAAAAAGTTCGGAGTTCAGCTAAACCTGTCTACTGCCTTTCATCCACAGAGTAATGGACAGACTGAACGGATGAACAGGTCTCTGAAAACGTTTCTTCGAAGTTTCGTCTCCGAGAAGAGAAATAATTGGGTTTCTCTTCTCCCCTGGGCCGAGTTCGCTTACAATAATCATACTCACTCTGTCACTGGCCAGTCCCCTTTCCAGATAGTGTTTGGACGCCACCCAAGACCACCAGTACCTGTTCCAATTACGGTTCCTTCACCAGCAGCCCCATCAGTAGCCCATCAGATTCATCACCGTTGGAAGGCAATCCAGCAACGACTTATCACATCCGCAGAGAGGGCTCGAAGATGTGCCAATCGCCACCGTCGCCCTGCACCAGTATTCCTACCGGGTACCAAAGTCTGGTTGAGTACCAAGAATCTTCAGCTGCCAGGTCGATCTCGGAAATTGGCTTCCAGATACTGTGGTCCTTTCCAAGTAGCGGAACGAATAGGTCTAGTGTCCTACAGACTTCGTCTTCCTTCATCTCTCCGCATTCACAACGTGTTCCACGTATCACTGTTGAAGCCAGTGGTGTTTTCACGCTTTCATCATCCAACAACTGATGCACTCTCAACCTCCTCTACCGAAGAACCCACGTATCAGGTACGGGAGGTACTGGACGTACGCTTCCGCGCCCGCCGCTGGGAGTACCTTCTAGCATGGGAGGGATGCGGACCCGAGGAGAACTCTTGGGAACCTGCTCGGAACATTTTGGACAAGTCCCTGTTAGTTCAGTTTCATCAAGCCAATCCTGGGAAACCGGGACCCCTGCGGAGGGGGCGTAAGAGAGGGGGTACTGTTGCAGCCCCGGTCGCCGCCATAGCGACCGGGTCCTTACCTCCACCGGGGTCTTCTCCGCGCTGCCGCGAGCCGCGGGATCCGGGGCCGGCCTGGCCGCATGGCAGCGGCGTCTCCATGAGGGAGACGCTGCAGACGCTGCCAAGGCCCGATCCTGACTCCTCCCCCCTGCAGGGAACGCGCGCGCGCGAGGGCTCTCCTTTTACAGGTCCAGCACCCGGAAGTGCTGAACCGCCCTCTCCCTGACGTCAGCGCCGGCGGGGGATTTAAACCTGCACTGTTCCTTCCTGCTTTGCCTTGCAACGTGGTCACTCCTGAGTGTTAGTTGCTGTTCCTGATCCTGCCTGCCAGTTTCAGCGTTCCTGTTCTTCTGACTTCTGCTGCCTGCCTTGACCTCGGTACGTCTTCACGCTTCTGACTTCTGCTGCCTGCCTTGACCCCGGTACGTTTCCTCGCTTCTGACTTCTGCTGCCTGCCTTGACTTCGGTACGTCTCCACGCTTCTGACTTCTGCTGCCTGCCTTGACCTCGGTACGTCTCCACGCTTCAGTCGTCTGCTGCCTGTTGTGACTTCAGCTCTTACTCTCACCTAAGTCCCAGCGGTCCGGGTCCCTACAGGCTCCTCCTGGGGGGACCTCAGACTTCCAGGGCGAAGCCACCTAAGCCCTAGCGACCCGGGCGTCAACAGCTCCTCTGGGGGCGTCTCGGGTTTCCGGTGAAGATCCTTCTTCGGCTGTGCGTGATCTGCCTTCCGACCGTCTCCTCGCCGGTCGGCCCAAGGATCCACTTCCGGAACACAACAACGTCTTCAGAAATTGGTCCTCTCAGAGGGTTATTTTGGAACATCGCTCAGCCAGCAACTACATAAGCGAGCTACACTAGTCCTTCAAAAAGACTCATGGGCAGAAATGTGCTATGGAAATGATGTCATCAAATCCACCCACATGACTTTACGCTTGGTAAAATGGGCACGGAACTTTTGCTGGAAAATTGATACACATAAAAAGGTGAATTTTTAAAGAGAAGCACACACATAAAATAGCAGAAGCACGCACAATTAGTTCTCATAGCCACTAGGGCTATTTTATAAAACTTCACACACACACGCCCAAGCACCAGTGTGTGAATAACTTTGCTCATGTAAAAAAAAAAAAAAAAAAAAAAAAAAGGGGTGGATCTGGGGAAGGTCAGGGGCATTCCAAGGTGGGGGCCAACATTTACGTGCATAAATCGCGATTTTATAACCAGCGAACGCAGCACGCATAGGGCTTTTACCCGTGCATATTTACTTCTGTTCTTTTATCAAGTATAAGTCAGAATAAAACTTTTAAATGGCCTAAAACTGATAGGGTGAGGGGCCTGGATAAACTGGGGGGGGGGGGGGGGGGGGGGGGGGGGGGGGGGGGGGGGGGGGGGGAGTGCAGGCTGAAGAACCAGAGGGGTCTGGATGACCTAGAGATAGACTGGGCAAACTGGTGGACTAATTAGTAAAACTGGTCATTTCCTTCATGCTTATGGTTTCCTTCATGCTTCATGCTTATGGTTTCCTTCATGCTTATGGTTATAAAATGTGCTCACTTGCGTGTGTAAAAGCAGAGTCCTGAGGAAAAAGAGCAAATAATGCTTCCTCATGTAACTGCTTAAAATCAGGAGCACACATACACGTGCCAGGCGTATTTTATAAAATGCGCGTGCACTTGTTTGGACGATGTAACGTTTAAGCATACATACGTCCGTATACGGGCGCACGCGCACTTGTTTTAAAGTTACCGCCATACTTTTTAAAATCCAAAAGCAAGCATGCGAGTTCAAACCCCTCCCCAGGCTCCTGAATACCTCTCCAGTCTTGTTACCTCCCACACCCCCACGAGGGAACTCCAGTACTCCCAAAACAAAGTCCTTCTCATTTCCCCCACTTTAATGTCTGCAAAATTGGTCATTACAAGACTTTGGGCAGTATTTGCTTTTAATGATTAACTTAAAGGAGACACAGTAGTAGAAAAACTGGAGTTGAAAAGCAAACAGAACAACCAACCAGATAATAAAGGGCTACAGGAACACGGAACTACAGGAATTTTACTGTAATATTTACCAATTTCCTCTTACTGAAATGGTCTGAACAACTAAAGACTTGGGGAATAGCCACTGCTATTAATTGCATCAATAGCATGGGATCTTCTTTGTTTTTGGGTAATTGCCAGGTTCTTGTGGCCTGGTTTGGCCTCTGTTGGAAACAGGATCATGGGCTTGATGGACCCTTGGTCTCACCCAGCATGGCAATTTCTTATGTTCTTAAGGTTAATAATGACTGTAAACTTATTGTGATCTATGCCTCATAGGTACAATAGTCTCTAGAGATGAAAGGTTAGTTAGCGAATCTAATTTGAGGTTCAGTGGATTAATTAGCTATAACAAGTATATTAACCAAATAATACAATCAAACATGTTATGCTTTTCCCTTATTCTCTTGGACTACTACAGCAGTTCTCAACCGGTGTGTCACCACACTTCCCGGACCCCGCTGACCCAGCTGATCCCCCTACCCGAGTGAAAAAGGTCCTCCGCCCGGGCTTAAAATGCTGACAGCCCGGGCGGAACACGGCAGAACAGGTGGAGTCAGCGGCACCGGCATGCTCTCTTCTTCCCGCCCCCCCCCCCCCCTGCGGCCCGGAAGAGGAAGTGGTGAGCAGTGGGTGGCTGCGCGGGAAGAAGAGACCATGCTAATGCGGGCAGCACTGGCCCGAAGAAGAGGAGAGAGGCGCGGCCTGAAGAATGAGCAGCGCGGCTCGGAGTAAAACGAGGAACAACTTAAACCCCTGCGGCCGATGGGATTCCTTTCTCCACGAGGGCTGAAAGCGAAGGAGGTTGCTGCTGCTGCCGCTAGTTCGGGGGAGGGTGGGGGAGAGTGGGGGAGAGTGAGTGAATGAGCAAGCAAGCATGTGTGTTTGAGATCCTGTGTGTGTGTGTGAGTGAGACAGCATGTATGTGAATGACTGGTGCAAGGCTAGGAATTCCTTCCTTCCTTCTTGTGTAGCCTTGGCCAAGTCTGGAAATACTTTTACAGATTGCCCCATGAATGGTACATTTGACTTCTTAAAATACTTTTTCATTACAGAACTTAAATCACTGTCAGCAAAGAACGACACCAACAGAGTGGCTCGTTCTACCACTTCATAATTAGATGACTCAAGGTATGCCGTAAGATTAGCCATATCAACAGAGGATGATTGCATTCGAGGACCTGGGCTACCTGGTAAAAAATACACACTTTATCCAAGGGGGGATAGCATCAGAAGAAAACTTCAATATTTCAAGAAAAAACCTCTTCAAGGTAAAATGCGGTAATTCTCCCACTACCTTGGAAAGTTCAAAAATCGAAGATTTAAATGCCTCAGTCTATTCTCAACAAATTCTACACTTCTATTCAATGAACCGCTGTCTTGAATTAGAGAATTTTGTACTTCTCTGATAGTATGTAATTCTTATTCTATTTGTTTAAACTTTTGCTGACTATCCTGTTGTTGAAGCATATTATTTTTACAAAATATGTCAACTTGCTATGACAAGACATTGATCTTAGAGGTGCACTCTCAAAATGCTTTGCCCATCGTAGAAACAAGATCCCACAACGATTCCAGGGTTACCACTGGTGGTGTCTGGGTCAAAAAAAAACAGCTCCCTCCATAGCCAATGTCCCAGTCTCTCTCTCTTCACCACCTCTCACTCGGACTTCCAGCTCTGATCTCAGAGACTTCCATCATGGGGGTATGCAATCACAGCTGCTCCCTCGGCGTCTGCTGCTTGAGGAACCACTTCAGTGCTCAGCGCAACAAGCTGCTGTGGCCCCTCCCATACAGACAGTGGTGGGCGGATATTTAGGGGACTCAGCAACGCCTCCTCCAAAGTTGTGGTGAATTCTCCTCCGCTCCGCACAGCAGCCGGATCCACGATCCCTGATAACATAGCTGCAGCCAGGCATTGCTGGATGGTTGGCTGCCCAGATGGAGGAAGGAGCTCCGAGGGGAAAGATTTTACTCTCCCCTTCTTCTTAGATGGCATCGGAAAATAATTTATTAGCAAAAAGAAAAAAAACTTCAGCGCAACGCCGAGCGGAGCCTTAAGGCTAACCTCCCCCCTATAGGTTGTGGTCTAAAGGATACTGTGTTTTCAAATTGTGAGAATTGTTTCTTTCACTTTTCTTATTTCTGTAATGAGATGCATCATGTTGCTGAAGCAAAGTGGATTCTTTGTGAAATTTCATTTTGAAATATCAATAAAAAAAAAAAAAGAGCGTGTGTGTCTAAGTAAGAGAGAGCATATGTGTCTGTGTGTGACTGAGAGCTGGTTTAGGTGAGGGAGCATGTGAGTATGTGATTGACAGCCTTTGTGTAAATGAGAGAAAGAGAGAGAGCATGTTTGTAAGCATGTGAATGAGAGTCTGTGTATGAGAGAAAAAGACAGCATGTATGTGTGTGATTGAAAAGCCTGTGTGTGTAAGCGTGAAAAGATAGACATCATGTGTAAATGTGTAATTAAGAGCCTATATAAGTGAGAGAGAAAAGGCATGTGTATATGTGAGCGATTGAGAGCTAGTGTGAGAGAGCAGAAAGTTGCAAGCAAATCATCCCTCCCTCCTGCTAATTCAAAACAATCTCAGGGCACCTGGATATCAAACGTTCCCAGGTAAGCAGAGCAAAACATTTTTTGTATCCTTATTTTTCACTATTAGGCCTGTGTCTGCTATTTTGAAATATTTTATTGGTATCTAGACATTTTTGATATGAGTTTTTAAATTATTGGATATTCCATTCATCAGCTGTTTCGAAATAATCTGTTCTTTTTGTTAGTATGGCTTTACTGCTACTGATTTTATATTTCTTGATTTGTTTTATAAGGATGGGTGATGTTTCTCTTTTTCCTTTGTTACACTGCATACAGAGGCCCTGGCTTGTTGCAGTTTCCAATTCAGTTTTTGTCTGCATGCTTCTAGTTACGCGTTTTGGTCTCTTTATTCTTTGTTAGGTGAGGGTCAGCACATGTGATTCAGGTGAGGTTTTCTGCTGGCGTGTAGTTTCTGTGTAGGGTTCTATAGCAGCCTGACTTGCTCCGTTTTCCTAATAGGTGGTGTATTGGTGTCTTAAGGCCTGGTGTAATATTTTCAGTGTTGCCTTTTCTTAGGTAAGGTGGTTACTGTTTGAGTACTGGAACTTGGTGCTGTTTTGGTGTGGGATGTTTACTATTTATGCAATTTCTGTTCAGACAAAATACATAACTTTCCCTTGTGCCATTCTTAACAATAAAAATAATACTGGGCCTTTATTTTTATTTCCGCCGTAAATTGTAATGAGTAGTGTGTCACACATGTGAGCGTGGTCTGTCAGGTGTGTCACGATGGGAAAAAGGATGAGAACCATTGGACTACTATACAAGTAATGCTAAAACATTATGAGGATTTTACCACAATAACCACTTATGGTAAAGCAAACAGTAAAGCTGGGTGCCTCCAAATGTATGGAAGTTGCGTGAATGCATGCAAGAATATAACAATTCTTTACTTCCCACATTTCTTCAATAAAGTAGCATGAGTGCCTTATTAGTTCAATTGGATGCACAGACATTTCTGAAGCAGGAAACCTGCGAGGGAGTCTGTTGGACCATTAACTGATCAAGGGGCTCTTAGGGAAGATAAGGCCATTGCGAAAATGAATTCTTTGTTTCTGTGTTTACTACTGGGGGTGTTGGGGAGATACCGGGGAGATGATTCGGATGAACTGAACCAAATCACAGTGAACCTGGAAGATGTAGTAAGCCAGACTGACAAACTGAAGAGTAGCAAATCATCTGGACTGGATAGTATATCACCCCAGGGTTCTGAAAGAACTCAAAAATGAAATTTCAGATCTATTAGTAAAAATTTGTAACCTATCATTAAAATAGTTTATTGTACCTGAAGGCTGGAGGGTGGCCTGTGTAACCCTGATATTTAAAAAGGGCTCCAGGGATGATCCAGAAAAGTATAGACAGGGAGCCTGACTTCAGTCCTGTGAACAATAGTGGAAACAATTCTAAAGAACAAAATCGCAGAACAAATACAAAGACATGGTTAAATGGAACACAGCCAGCATGGATTTACCCAAGGGAAGTCTTGCCTCACAAACCTGCTACATTTTTTTTTTAAGGGGTTAATAAACATGTGGATAAAGGTGAACCGGTAGATGTAATGCATTTGGATTTTCAGAAGGCGTTTAACAAAGTCATGGGATAGGAGGTAAAGTCCTTTCATGGATTGCAAGCTCCTTAAGAAAGGAAACAGAAAGTAGGATTAAAATGGTCAGTTTTCTCAGTGGAAAAAAAGTAAACAGTGAAGTGCCTCAGGGATCTATACTTGGAATGGTGCTTTTCAATATATTTATAAATAATCTGGAAAATGACACAACGAGTGAGGTGATCAAATTTCCAGATGATAAAAAATTATTCAGAGTAGTTAAATCACAAGCAGACTGTGATACATTACAGGAGGACCTTGTGAGACTGGAAGATTGGGCATCCAAATGGCAGTTGAAGTTTTATGTGGATAAGTGCAAGGTGTTGCATATAGGGAAAAATAACACTTGCTGTAGTTACACGATGTTAGGTTCCATATTAGGAGCTACCACCCAGGAAAAAGATCTAGGCATCATAGTGGATAATATTCCTCTGCTAGAGTTTTCCTCTGCTAGAGTTTGTGACGGCATCCCACAGGGCTCAGCCCCTCAGAGATTCTCCTCCCAAAATGGTTTTTTTTTTTTTTTTTTTTTTTACTAAGAGGCCACACTGGCCTCGGAGGGGAACAGGGTGGTGGTCATGTTACAGAAATACTATTCCAGCTGCCACTCTTGTTTAGAAGTTTCTTTCTCCTTGGCCACTGTAGTGCAACTACTATTTGATATGAAAAATGCTTTACTAACATAAGCTTTTGTCTCTTTTTAACACATATCCAATTATTACTTTACAAATTTTCCCTGCATGCCTCAGAAATAGCATACCACAGCAATTAATAGCACAGTTGTCCTTGAAAAAACAATTGTGTAATTGGTATATAATGCCTAAGAGACCTATAAACTTTACCTCAAGACGCAGAACTGCAGGAAAGGGAGTTCTCAGCTCAAAGTAAATCAACTCAGGACAACATGAGAAAAAAAAATTTTTTTCTTCACAGAAAAGTGGAAATTCAGAACCTTGTAATTCCAGATGGCTAGTTCAACATGCAGCTCAGTTCAGCTGTGGTGAAAAGTTATTACCACCTGAAAGCTGTGCAGTAGGCCCATACAAAATGAGTTGGTGGTTTTGGCCCAGATCCCAGGAAATAAGCATCCACACCACTATAAAGTCATCAGCATAACCAGTGTTACTTGGTACTCTGGTCAACAAGATGAGCAGAGAGACTAAGGAAGGAATGGGCTTAGCTACTGAATTACGCTTTCAAGCCTAGAGGTAGATGCTCAAGAATGAGGTCAGAAATTATCGTCAAAGGAGTCTACATGAGGTTACACAGTCTCTTCCCATGCTATACCTGCCCTGTGCATAAACACAGGATTTCGTTTTCTACTGTTGGTCAATCCTAAGCACTAGATTCCCAGAAAAAAAAAATCAAGACTGAAGAACTGTAGGATGCACTAACGTGCTGTGAGAAATTATTTAAAAACCGAATTACAGTGCAGGGATAGAAATTAAGGTGAAAATCAAGGCTGAATAGCAAAACATGCAATTTTGTATTCTGGCACTACATGCTTGTCCAAGGGTGAAAGACAGCCTTTGCAGGAGACTATCAGGGCTAGGAAAAACTGTGCTCTGCCCTTAAAAGTGACACATAAAACGTCTCATTCATTTTAAGCCTGTATCTTCCCTTGAAGTTCTGTCTCAAAGCACAACTATCTTGCCTTGGAAATCAATGCAAGGCATATTGATATATAGCATTTTACGTTTACCTATATATGCAAATTATAGATTATTATTTGATGTACTCAAATACAGTGTACTATATAAAACTGTATTATAAACAGTGTAATGGAAATACAGTTATGTAAATAATTTCTAATGTACATGTTAATATTTGATCAAAAAACTGCAATCAATCGCTTAGAACACACATCAAACAATTTTAACAGACAATGACCATCAGAATAATATTTATTATTTCCATCTTTGAAGAACCTCAAGGTTTACCTTCCAAATCTCCATTTACCGGGTTGTAAACAGTAACTAAAATGAAGTGAAACAGACAGCCGACCCATTGGGGTTCAACAGAAACGCCAACGAATTTGGGCTGAGCTTAAAAGGAGGAAACAGAACGGAACAAAAAAATATGCAGGTGGTAAGAAAGAAGTTGGCCACCGAGTTACAGAATGACCCGAGCATGTACTGAAACCTAAAAAAACTCATTTCAGGTGGCAGGGGATGGGGATGGGGGTGCAGAGACGGACGGGGTAGGTTTTTTTTTTCTGCCAGTAAATGCTCCAACATCTTGCATGCTGGGGGAAGGGGCGGGGGGGGGGGGGGGGGAAAGAGAGACGGAAGAAGAACATGGGGTTGGGGATCAAATCAGACATATTAAGGAACAGTAAACACCCATGTTCCCTTGAAACTAAACTCCCCCCCCTCAAAATGTTTTAAGAAAATAATCCGGTGGATCAATCGCTATTAAAAAAAAAAAATGTTTTGAGACAAACCGTGTCTAATTTGTCTGCTGCAATGGTATTTCTGCTGTAAGCCTGATGATGGAAATGTTTGCGAAAGCAATGTATTTTCACTTCTCTTTCACTGCGTCAATATCCCCAGAAGGACGGAAGAAACCAAGGTAAAACTGCAGGTAAAACCCATGTGAGTGGGGATCTTAATTAACTAATTAATTAAACTGCATTTATACCCCTTCATCCCCGAACCACAGGGATCGATGGAGGCGGTTTACAATACATGCAGGGGGGGGTAATTTTTTTTAAAAGGTTTTACACAGGTAACTGTTGGTCCCCTTCCTGGAATGCCCCAGACTGACATTTATTTATTTATTTATTTTTACACATGTACACGTGCATGTGAAAGTGAAAATACATGCATATTTTGGAGTTTTATAAAATACAGAATAGATACTTATGTACCCGTCTGCAAATTTTTATGTGCATATCAATTAGAAAATTATAAACATAAGAAACATGACGGCAGAAAAAAAGACAACATGACCCATCTAGTCTGCCCGTCAGTTTAATTAATTTAGCATTAATACCAGTTTAAGCTGGTAAATCCTATTTTACTTTCACATATAAAATATACACATATTTTTAATAACAGGTGGGTAAAGGAGAGAGAGAGAGAGAGAGAGAGACTGTGTAGAGTCAGTCTGACACTATATATTTGTACCACTCTAGAGGGGCACTTTGAATCTGCGTGAATTTTCGGGAGGCGGGTTGGGGTTAGGGGGTGTTGTTACAGACACATTCAGAGGCAACCATAGTAAAACGGACATCAGTAACGAATTGTAGTCCTTATAAGTGATGAAAAGGAATAGATATGTACACTGCAGCTAGCAATACAGTGTACAAATCAACTCCTCGTTAGACTTTTCATCACTTTATAAGGGCTACAATTCTTTAATGATGCCAGTTTTACTATGAATACCTCTAAACAAAACCCCTCCTAACCCCTTCCCACCTCCCGAAAACCCACCCCAATTCTAAGTGCCCCTCTAGAGTGGTAAAATATATAGGGGTAGATTTTCAAAGGGTTACACGCATAATATACAGGCGTAACCCTTTAAAACCCCCCCTGCGCGCGCCGAGCCTATTTTGCATAGGCTCGGTGGCGCACACAAGCCCTGGGACGCGCGTATGTCCTGGGGCTTGAAAAAGGAGGCGGGGAGTGGGTGGGGCCGGGGCCTCCAGACACAGCGGCCATTTACCCAGAGGCAGGCGCAACTTAGAAGTTAAAGGTAAGGGGGGGGGGGGGGGTTTAGGTAGGGCTGGGAGGCGGGGGGGAATGGAGGAAGGCTGCGCAGCTCGGCGCGCGCAAGGTGCACGTGCACCCCCTTGTGCATGCCAACCCTGGATTTTATAACATGCGCGCGGCTGCACGCGCATGTTATAAAATCGGGCAAAGATTTTAATATCTGGCCCATAGAGTATCAGAGTAACTCTACATAGAGTCTGTCTGTCTGTCTCTCCCCACCCCACCCCACCCCCAGCATGCAAGATAAACGCGGCAAAGGTTTTTAAATGCTACGTGCGTACTTTATAAAATGAGGTATATTTTTGCTCTTGCTGCAATACACGCATTTATAGGCACTCGTGCATTCCTTTTAAAATTTACCCATTAGCTGGACAAGTAGTGCTTTTGAGACTCATCCGGCTTAAGTAGCGGCAAAGACACCACTTAAGCTGAATAAGTCGGAATTTATCGGGCTAAGTCGTGCTGAACTAGTATACATGGATATTTGTACTTTCAATTTAAAAAATATATACATGGATATTTTACACATGTACTTCTGTAGCACTTGCTTTTTACACATGTTAAATCCATACATTTTGAAATATGCAAGTGTGAACAAATTACCAGTTTTACAAAATTTGACCAGAAATTAGTCCACCAATTTGTCCAATCCTTCTTCAAGTCATCAAGAACCTCTTGGTTCTTTAGCCTGGACTCTCCCCAGTTTTTCCAGAACCCCTACCCACTTAAAAGGTGGGTGAGAGTATGTTGTAGAAATCTCATCTTTGCGTAGCTTTCCTTATTCCAAATCACATCCAATCTTCGCTGATGTGTACTGTGCTATGCATACATATGACTGTGCATGTAAAACTGGCCCCATAACCTTAAGACCACCACCAAACCCTCACCCCGAGTTACTTGCTGACCCTCCTATAGTGGTATAAATAGATGGCTAATATGTGTGCCACCCCTGAGTCTCTTTCTGTCTCTCTACTCCATTCCACTCCACTCCCTCTTCCCCTCTCTCCTCTACTGCCCGAAACAGTGTTAAAACATGCGATAACGTGTGTCACACTATCACGCGCAGCGTTAAACATCCCTCATTTTCATAAGCTCCGCCCAAACCCCTCCCCTTTGATTCAAATTTTAAAAATTTGCATACGCATCTCGCATTTTGATGAATAACCCTGTTAGTACTTTACCATAAAGATGTGTGATATCACTTATGCCAGATAATGAACAAGTGTAAATTTGTACAAGTAAGCTGCCAAGTTTACAAGAGTATATCTCTCATAAAATAGTATATGCTCATGTTTCCATTCACAACCTTTTTAATATTCACATTTAGTGTATTTCGCTCAAGCCTTTTCATTGTAGCTCAAGGTGAGTTACATTCAGTTACTGTTGGTATTTTTTAAGTGTGTAAGCGGGCATTTGAAAATTGCTACAATATATGACACTAAAGGTTTTGCAAGCACAAGTGCATTTTAACAGGTGAAATTTCAAGGGAGTTATACATGTAAATGTAACAGTCATAGCAATTTTCAAAGCCCATTTACCTGTGCCAAGAGCACTTATTATAGGTAAACCTATTGACTTTTCAATGGCATATATTGTAGCAATTTTCTAAAGCTCACTTATACATGTAAAACCCAGTTTTAAGTGGGTAAATGCTTTGGAAAATCAGGCCCAGGGACGGTAATTTTCAAATAGCTATTTGGGCGTACATGTACGAGCGTATGCCAGCTCGCTCCCAGAGACACGGCCATTTTATAACATAAGCGCGTGTATATGCCTATGATAAAATAAAATCAGCTGTACACGTGCACATGTGTGCAATTTTATATGGACGCACCTACATGCGCACAAATGCCGGCTCTAAATCACAAGGGGGGAGATTTTATTAGATACGTGCGCCGACGCAATTACCAGTTTCACTAGTCCACTTCCAGTTCACCCAGGTAAAGGACAGGACTTTCTAACCCTCCTAGTTATTTTGAGTCCCTTTTATCCTTTTAGCCCGAACCCTTAAAAGCCCGCTAACTAGCCTCGTTATTTTTGTTTTATTATTTACATGCCATCCATAGCAGAAGTAGAGCTACAGGTAATGACTCCGGAGCGCTTGTGTGTAAATACTTACACGCACTTTTCACGTTACATACAAGGACTGCCCATGCCCCGCCCCTTTTGGTATTGTCCATTTATGCACATACCGGGAGATATGTGCGGACTAAGTCACCACTTAGAATCCACGGGGGCACGCACTGGCTCGAGATACTCTCATATCTCCCAGCTTTGGAGTGCTTAGTGCTTTTAAAATTTGCCTTTAAGTGCATAGACAGACTATAATAGTATGTCGCATTTACATTCTTAACGCCTTTGAAAATTAACTCCCATGGTTATAATTTTCAAAGGAGTTGTGTGTGTAAATGTAGCATATATTGTAGTAATTTTCAAAAGCCCATTTATGCATGTAAAAACTTTTGACAATTCAACCCTACGGAGCGAATTTTCAAAGGAGTTATGCACATAAAAGTAGCAATTTTCAAAAGCATATTTATGTGCAAATAGCCCAATTTTATGAGCATAGTTTTGAAAATGACCTCCTAAGACAGAGAGAAACATTAGGGGGCATCCCAAGTTAAAAGGACTGGATGTGTACGTAATTAGGGTCTGACTTTCAAAAGCGTTTGCACATGTAAATTAACTACTAGCATAGCAATTTTTAAAAGCCATTTACCCGCGTAAAGTGCACTTACAAGGATAAATTCTATGGACAATTCAATGGCGTATTTTATAGCAATTTTCAAAAGTCCACTTACGCAAGCAAAGTGCATTTACACATGTAAAACCCAATTTAAGCGAGTAAATACTTTCTTAATATCAGGCCCTTCGTGCATAAATATACTAAGCTTTTTACCCATACTCAAAGAATGAGAAGAAAGACTTAGAAAATCTGATCTTTGAATACTTCAGACTTTGTAGCATTCATTTCTGAAATGCGTGCAGGATTCCCAGATCATGCTATATCTATCATCATATTTAGTACTTCAAGTGCACAGAGACTTGTACGTGTGCCAGATCGAGAAAAGGCAGAAAAGAAAGAATAGGCTTGGGGAGCAGTGGGTAATCTGAAAGAGACTGGCTTTTAAGGTCTCCTTGTCCCCTATTGTAGGATGTTCCTGCACAGCCATATTTTACTCTTCCCCTCCTACACAAGTACTGCTGTTCACATCATGCGCATGGAGCTGCCTCCTGACTAAATATAGTACTTTCTATTGTATATCTAAATATACATGCCGTAATCACTGCTGCTTTACATAATTTTAAAAAAAGCCTTCTAAAAAAAAAATTCTTCTGGCTGGAAATAATTCTTCAGCACCAGTCCTCAAAATGTAACCTGCCCAATTTTATCACTCTCTCACAACTAAGAAACTTCCATGCTTATTCCACGGGCTCTTGAAATCTGTTACTACTTTTGTTTCTACCATCCCCATAGGAGACCATGCACACAAAAACTGGCAAATGTGCGCGCATGTAGCACATACGCATATCCTGTCCTATTTTATAAGTCTCACACATACTCGCTCAAGTACTGGAGCACAAATAAACTGTAGCTCTCAAAAAAAGGGGCGGGAGAGGAGCATAGAGGTGAATTTTAAGACCCGCGCGCATGCACACGGCAATTTTATAACATAGGCGCTTATGTGTGCACATGTTATAGAACAGGCTATATATACGCATACATGTGTGCACAGCTTTATATTGACTCGTGCGTGTGCGTGCAAATGCCGCATCGAGCACGAAAGCAGGGAGGGGAGGATTTTAGTTCCTATGCGGGCCAACGCAATTACTTGTTTCCCCAGTTCATTCCCAGTTTGCCCCAGTAAAGGAGAGGACTTCCTAAACCTCCTAGCTAACTTGCCTCCCTTTTATCCTATTAGCCCCAACACTTAAAACCCTGCCGACTAGCCTAATTTCTGTTGTTTTATTACTTACACGCAGTGTCCATAGCAGAAGTAAAGTTATGCAGTAGGGGATCTTGGCGCGTGCCTGTGTGCGTTACGTGCGGACACCATGTTACAGACTTGGCCCGCCCACGCCCCATCCATATCCCACCCTTATCCCGCCCACGTCCCGCCCCCTTTCGAACTTTATGATTTGTGCTAGTGCTAGGAGATACAAGCATACTCAAGCAAGTTTTTAAAATCCGCATGGCACGCACTGAGCTGGGTCACATGTGTATCTCCCAGCTTTGGCACGCATAGGGCTTCTAAAAACCAACAGAGAAGTTGCTATTTTATAACCAGCGCAAGCAGCGGGCATAGGGCTGTTACCTGCACCCATTTACTTCTGCTACGTAAATCAGAATAACACTCTTCATAGCCAATTCTAGACTGGGTGAATGGTCAGGGTAAACAGGGGGAGTGCAGGCTGAATAACCAGGGGGTCTAGATGACCTAGACAGCGACTGGACAAACTGGTGGACTAATTGGTTAAACTGGTTATTTCCTGCCCACGCGCATGTTACAAAATGTGCTGATTTGCACATGTAAAAGCCGACAAATACTAAGGAAAATATGTGAATATCATTTCCTCGTGCAAGTACACAAAATTAGGAGCACACACCACGCAGAATTTAAAAATCACGCGAGTACACATGTATCTCCCGGTACGCGCACAAAAAATGTTTCGCAAAAAAAGAGGTGGGGCATGAGCGTTCCTTGATTTCTCAATGCAATCTGCATACAAGTATTTACGTGAACAAGTGCACGCCGAGATTCCTCTACCGCGTTATTTTACTTCTGCTATGGATGGCGTGTAAGTCCTGAAACAAAAAAAGCCTAAAGAAGTTAGCAGGGTTTTAAAGGTTGGGGCTAACAGGTTAAAAGATAAGCTAGTTAACTAGGGAGGTCAGGAAGTCCTATCCTTTACTTGGGTGAACTGGAAACCAACTCAGGAAACTGGTTAATTGCACTGGTGTGCGTGTCTACTAAAATCCCCCCACGTCGCATTAGAAGCGGCATTTGCACATACATGTGCATGCCTATATAAAACCGTGCACCCATGCACTTTAGCCATGAGCACATATACAAATGTATGTTATAAAATAACCACATCCATTGCCGCAAGCCAGCATATGTGCATACGTGTGCACCCGCGCGGCTGTTTCAAAAAGTTACCGTCATTTTATATAATATGCACACCCTTGCACCAATGATACAAAATACTAGCGCATGTGCACTCACGCTCACATATGAGCTCATTTGTTTTAAAGTTATCCTCCCAGTGTTTAGGAAGTCTTTTTTTTTTTTTTACAAATGTATTTACTTAAATATTGGGGTTTTTTTGACTGACTGCTATGCTGACTTTTGATCTATTCTGTGATCATTTTATATGTATGCTTTAGAGTAGAGGAGAGTTGGAAGATATGATAAAGACAATACAAAATAGGATAAATCACAAGTATTGGGAAATTAAATGTAAGACATTGATAAGAAGGGCTAAGAGAAAATTTGAAAAGAAGTTGGCAGTAGAGGCAAAAACTCACAGTAAAAACTTTTAAAAACATATCCAAAGTAGAAAGCCTGTGAGGAAGTCGATTGGACAGTTAGATGATCGAGGGATTAAAGGGGCACTTTGGGAAGATAAGGCCATTGCAAAAAGACTAAATGAATTCTTTGCTTCTGTGTTTACTGAAGAGGATGTTGGCGAGATACCCATTACGGAGATGGTTTTCAAGGGTGACTATTCAGATGAACTGAACCAAATCACGGTGAACCTGGAAGATGTGGTAGGCCAGACTGACAAACTGAAGAGTAGTAAATCATTTGGACCAGATGATATACAGCCCAGGGTTCTGAAAGAACTAGAAATGGAATTTTAGACCTATTTCTATTAATTTATAACCCATCATTAAAATCACCCATTGTACCTGAAGACTGGAAGGTGGCCAATGTAACCCCAATATTTAAAAAGGGCTCCAAGGGTGATCCGGAAAACTAAAGACCAGTGAGCCTGACCTCAGTGCTGGGAAAAATTGTGGAAACTGTTATAAAGAATAAAATCACAAAACATTTAGATAGACATGGTTTAATGGGACACAGCCAGCATGGATTTACCCAAGGGAAGTCCTGCCTCACAAATCTGTGACATTTTCAAGGGGCGAATAAACATGTGAACAAAGGTGAACCAGTGGATGTAGTATATCTGGATTTTCAGAAGGCGTTCGACAAATTCCCTCATAAGAGGCTTCTAAGAGAAAACTAAAAAGTCATGGGATAGGAGGCGGTCCTTTTGTGGATTGCAAACTGGTTAAAGACAGGAAACAGAGTAGGATTAAATGGTCTGTTTTCACAGTGGAAAAGGGTAATCAGTGGTGTGCCTCAAGGATCTGTTCTTTGACCGGTGTTTTTTTAATATATTTATAAATGATGTGGAAAGTGGGACGACAAGTGAGGTGATCAAATTTTTGCATGACACAATTATGCAGAGTAGTTGAATCTCAAGTGGATTGTGATAAATTGCAGAATAACCTTGTGAGACTGGATGATTGGGCTTCCAAATGGCAGATGAAATTTAATGTGGATAAGTGCAAGTTTATGCATATAGGGAAAAATAACCCTTTTTTTTTTTAGTTACACAATGTTTGGTATCTCCTAAGATAGAACCTCCCAAGAAAAAGATCTAGGTCTTATAGTGATAATACATTGAAATAGTCAGCTCAGAGTGTTGTGGCGGTCTAAAAATCAAACAGAATGTTAGGAATCATTAAGAAGGTAATGGCAATTAAAACGGTGGATGTGATAATGCCTCTGTATCGCTCCATGGTGAGACTGCACCTTGAATACTGTGTGCAATTCTGTTCACCACATCTCAAAAAGGATATAGCTGCACTGGAGAAAGTGCAGAGAAGGGCAATCAAATGATAAGGGGCATGGAACGGCTCCCGTATGAAGAAAGGCTAAAGAGGTTAGGGCTGTTCAGTTTGGAGAAGAGACAACTGAGGGGGGAATATGATAGAGGTCCACAAAATCATGAAAGGACTTGAGCAGGTTAACGTAAATCAGTTATTTACTCTCTCAGATAAATAACCAAAGGACTAGGGGGCACTCCATGAAGTTAGAAAGTATCTAATTTAAAACAAAATCGAAGAAAATTCTCTCTCACAAGCTCTTGTCTAGTGTTTCTGCTTTTGCCTGGTGGCCCTTCAAACATTCTTTCCTTCCTCCTCTCAATTCTATGATTCTGTCTCTGCACTCCCCTCTTTCACTAACACGCTTGAAAAGAAGGTTCTCACTTTCTTATAGTGCCTTAGCCATTTTTTAATCCATTTGAGCTTCTGCTGTCAGGTCTCCTCTCCCCACTTATTTTCATATACTTTCCTAATATAAGGATTCATGGCTCCTTGTATAGTTCCTTTTTTGATGAGCCCGCTGTTTCTTCACTGACCTGATGAAAGGAGTGAGGTTCTCAAAAACTAGTCAGAGATGCACTGAGTTAATCCTTTTTATTTTTATTTTTTTAACTTTATCTCTATTAAGTTTTAATAATCAACAAAGCAAAAATACTTTGATTCAGAAACATGATTGAAAAACAAATTACAGGAAATAATTCCAACAAGAAAAAAAATCCCTGAATCTAAACAGTCCACAATCATTAGAGGGGGGGGGGGGGGGGGCAGAAATGAGCAGATTAATTAGAAATTAAACATAAGAAACTACACTGCATGAGATTGGTACAAATCCTGAATATTATTAAATTATGCTTGATCTGGAACTAAAGATGATAAACTGGGTTCAATAAATAACTTTTTAGAATCAATAAAAAAAGTTCTATGCTGTTCAGGGTCATAGAACACATTTGAATTCTGCTGGTACTTGACCACACATTTACAGAGAAATCGTAACAGAAAAGTGGCCGCAAGGGCTAGGGTTTCTTGGCGCATAGTCTGGAAACCCTTCCTTCTTTCTCGGGTGGCTCGGGCCAAATCTGGGAAAATTTTAACATTCTGCCCCATAAACTGCGCAGACATACGTGAAAAATACCCCTTCATAACAGGGCTCAGACCTTGCTCAGCAAAGAAGGACACCAAAAGTGTTGATCTCTCTGCCACCTCATATTGAGAAGATTCCAAAAAGTCCATCATCTCAACATTAGAAGGAATCTGAACATTCAGTTTACAGGTAAGAAAACAGACTTTTGTTGTAACAGAGGAAACTAAATCTGGGGAAATATTCAAAACTTCCTGGCAATATCTTAAGGTGAGACCAGGCATTTCATCTACTACCCGAGGAAAATTAATTAAATGGAGATTCAAATGTCTAACTATATTTTCAACTAATTCTACTCTTCGGGACATACTGCACTGTTCCTGGATCAGGGAAGCTTGAACTGCTTTGACAGACTTAACTCCATCCTGTAAAGCAACGATTTTCCCAGCAGTATCCTGATGAAATTTATCATGATCAACCAATAGAGATTCCAATTTTGCAGCAACAGAGAGTCAACTTTTAATGAACATTGAGGAAAGGCAGCTCCAAACTGAACCATTAGGTCCCATATAGCTTCTAAAGTCACTGTCTCCGTCTTAGGAAGAGACATGCAAGCACCGCTGGAAATCATACCCGAGGCTGCCACAGAACAGCTTGCTCTGAAGGAAGCAACTGGGACTTCAGCAGGAGCTGGCAAAGGCTTCTGTCCTGATGAAATCAGGGAAACAACGCCAAGCTCACTCCCCTTCGAATTTCCACCACCACCGGCTACAAACTCGACATCATCAGTCGGGGGATGCCGGCGCATCAGAGAAGTGGCTCGGTGGAGATGGAGGGAGCCAGTCAGTCATCGAGGGGGCCAAGGGACGCCTCCTCCGTGGCTGAATCCGTTGCTCCTCCAACAGGCACGGCAATGCGGATTTCGCCCCCGTAAACAGGAACCACAAATCCATCGATAGAACACTGTCCAAGCAAAGGCTTGGGCTCGGTGGGGTTAGTCCTAACCTTCCCCTTCCTTTTAGGGGACATGGTAGAAGAAAATCAATTGAAGGAAACAATTAAAGGGAAACACCCGAGAGCGTCCGACAGCGTGGAGCACTCATGCGGCCATCTTGCCCCAGCCAAAGCTTGTTTCTTGATCAACTAGATTTATTTGTTTGCAAAAGGTGACATCCCAATTGAATCGGATTCCATCTGCCACCCTCTATTCTAGTCTAAACTTCTGCCTATAGAATTATTTGGCTGGTCACTTGTGCAAAATATTTTGCATAATCACCACCTGGGTAGCAGTGAAATCATTCGATGTCAGGATTCAAAACATGCAGCACTGCCACACACACTGTCAAGCAGAAAAAAAATCTTTTTTTTTTTAAATTTTTTTTTAACACTGTGTAATTTCCATGGTATTGCACAAACACCCCAAGTACAATAAACAGTGGTAAATGCACATAAAGCCAGAATTATCTTTGCACAGTACATATGTGAGGCGTCACGAGTCTATCACTGCTTGCACTTCAACACGATACAGCTTTACTGCTGACCAGCTTCTCTTTACCAGGTTTCTCTTTTTAGACTTGTAGCATTTATGATAATTCCAAGCACAAACTTGAAAAATAAGTTCCATCCAGAACTAAAGGAGCCTTCTTTCTGAGAGACGTACATATGCATGTCCAGGGCTATGAATGGATCACAAACAAAGAAAACCCACCCCTGTCAGAGTCTTTGTGTCTCCCATGATATATCCTGATAATCTGGTGTGGATAGAACACTTTCAAACAACTCAGCGAAGTGGCATATATGTACGTATATGGCCACGAGTAAATCTACAATAATATTTTAAAACCTGTGCATATCGTGTATGTATGTATTATAAAATACACGTCTATGCTGCAACATATAAGCATACGTATGCTTATATGCGAATACATGCAATGCATTGTAAGCAAATATAATGCACTGAACACACCTACTTTCCCTACCTATTTTTAAAATATATGTGTGGCTATTTTACGCGCAAAAATAAAGCAGGACTCACGTAAAACCAGATTTACACACATACTTCGGTATATCTTAAAAACATGCAGGCTTAAGTAAAACTACCAGTTTACCAAGCACTCCACCAGCTTGCCCCAGTCCTACTCCAGGTCATAGAGATCCTTCTAGTTCTTCAGCCTGAACTCACCCCAGTTCACCCAGACTTCCCACCCAACCAGTAATGTAGAATAAACAAGTCTGATATCAGTTACGCAAGATATTTGGCAGGTGTAAAATGTACACAAAGTAAGCTGCCAAATGTGAGTGCCTTTTAAAATAGCAACTTGTGTGCCCCACCCTGGACTGCCCCGAGACCACCCTTTTTTTCCCTGTGCAATATATGTGCACGTGAAATGTAAAGTGCATGCGTACTTTCAGCTTTTACAAAATAGCGGTTAATAAGTGAATTTTAAAAGCTCGGCGCGCACCAAAACCAGGACATACACCAATATGACTGGCCGGCACATGCCAAGCGGAATTTAAAAGCCGCCTATGTAGGCGTGTACCTCCCAGTAGTCGCACAAATGAGAAAGCCCAAAAATGGGGCGGGGAATGGGCATTCCGGGACCTTAAGATGAAATTTGCACGTAAGTATTTATGCGCCCAAGTGTGCACCGGGGTCACCTGCCACATAACCTTTACCACTGCTATGGATGACGTGTCGGTAATAAAACAAAATAAACTAGACTAGTCAATGGGGTTTTGAGGGTTGGTGCTAACAGGAGGAAAGGGAGGCTAATAACCTAGCAGGGTTTGGAAGTTCCGTCCCTTATAAAATGTCCCTACTTACCCAGTACAAGTCCCATTGAGGTGGAAGCTCCAATAGAGATACATACCATACCTGCATGTACTACTACAAGCAACGCAAAAAAGGAAAACTATCTCCCCTGGTATATTATCAAGAAATGTAGAAAAAGACCATATAGGTGTATTAACTCTGCCGTAATGTATAATTCATAGGTCATCATTTTTTGTAATCTTTTGAAAAATGTCCGTGCAACCAATGTGATCAAATGAAAAACGCTTTGTAGAAAGCTTAGGGGTAGATTTTCAAAGGGTTACGCGCATAATCCTTTAAAACCTGGCCCATTTTTCATAGGCTCAGCAGTGCACGCAAGCCCCAAGACATGCATATGTCCCGGGGCTTTGAAAAAAGGGGCTGTCCAGGGGTCCCGAGTCCTCCGGCACAGTGGCTGTGCTGGGGGTTGACGCGCCGGCAGCTGGCCGGCGCACGCAAGTTATGCCTGCCAGAGGCAGTAAAGGTAGGGGGGTATGCGAAAGGAAAGTTCCCTCCGAGGCCGCTCCAATTTCGGAGCGGCCTCGGAGGGAACGGGGAAAGCCATCGGGCCTCCCCTAGGGCTCGGCGCGCGCAAGGTGCACAAGTGTGAACCCCCTTGTGCGTGCCGACCCCGGATTTTATAACATGTGCGCGTAAGATTAAAAATCTGCCCCTCAGTTTATACTTCACAATCAACTGTTTTCATATCAAGTAGTTTTTTTGCATATCAATTATCTTGCATAGAATAGAAGAACATGTATGTTATGCTGGAGACAATCCGGATGTGGATCCTTGGGCCGACTGGCCCGAGGGAACAGTCGGTAGGCAGAACTCCCACTGGGCAACAGGATCTTCACCTGGAAACCCGAGACTCCTCCAGAGGAGCTGTGGGAGCCCGGGTTGCTAGGACTTAGGAGACTTCGCCCTGGAAGCCCGAGGTCCCCCCAGGAGGAGCCCGTAGGGACCCGGACCGCTGGGACTTAGGCGAGGCCGAAGAAACCCAGGAGTGGAATCCGAACCGGAGTCTGGGCCGGCAGCGGGCGAGCAGAAGTCGGTGTCACGAACAGAGGTCAGGGCAGGCTGAAGAAGCAGGAGTCGGAGTCACGAACCGGAGTCAAGGCAGGCTGAAGACAAGCAGGAGTCGGAGTCACGGACCGGAGTCAAGGCAGGCTGAAGACAAGCAGAGTCAGGCAAACCGTGGTCAAGGCAGGTAGCAGGCAAGCGGAGTCAGGCAGAGCGGAGTCAGGCAGGTAGCAGGCAAGCGGAGTCAGGCAAACCGTGGTCAAGGCAGGTAACAGGTAATCCAGAACGCAACTTAGAACTACAGGAAGTAGTGAACCTCGTTGCAAGGCAAAGAAGGGAAGGGACTGCAGGGCTTAAATAGCCCTGCAGCGTCTGACGTCATAGAAGGGAGGAGCCGGGTTTTCCCGCGCTGGTCCCTTTAAAAGTGGAGGACAGTCGCGCGCGCGCGCCTGGGGGCGGGACTGGCCGTGAGGCCACGCCAGCGGCAGCGTGAGAGCCGGCGCATGGCGCCCGAAGGCACTGCAGGCCCGCGGAACGCAGCAGCTCCCCGGAAAGCAGCGGCCGGGGTCCTGAGGCCGCGGAACGCGGCAGCTCCCCGGGACTCGGGAGGAAGGTAAGGCCTCGGGCGCCAGCGTGGCGACCGAGACCGCAACAGTACCCCCCTTCTTACGCCCCCTCCGCCGAGGACCAGGTTTCCCGGGATGGTCCAAATGAAATTGAGTGAGCAATGATTTGTCCAAGATGTTTCGAGCTGGCTCCCAAGAGTCCTCCTCGGAGCCACACCCCTCCCATGCCAGTAGGTATTCCCAGCGACGGGCATGGAAGCGAACGTCCAGGACTTCTCGAACCTGATACGTAGTCTCTGAAGATGTAGAGGAGGATAGCGCATCCGTGGACGGATGATGGTACCGGGACAGTACCACTGGTTTCAGCAAGGATACGTGGAACACGTTGTGGATGCGAAGTGAAGACGGAAGGCGAAGTCTGTAGGAAACGGTACCAATACGCTCCGCAACCTGAAAAGGCCCACAGTATCGAGGGGCCAACTTACGAGAGCGGTTAGGTAGTTGGAGGTTCCGAGTGCTTAACCACACCTTGGTACCTGGCAGAAAAACTGGCGCTGGTCGTCGATGACGGTTGGTATACTGCTGGACCTTTTTGCTGCGGTGGTCAGTTTGAGTTGAATCCTCTTCCAGAGATGATGTACTTGCCGTGCTGTGGCTAAGGCAGCAGGTGATGGAATGGAAATCGGAAGCGGCAAAGGAGGCCTTGGGTGACGTCCATACACAATCTGGAAAGGGGTTTGTCCAGTGGCAGCATGGGTATGGTTGTTGTAGGCGAACTCTGCCCAAGGCAGGAGAGAAGTCCAGTTATTCCCTTTTTCGGAGATAAAACTGCGAAGGAAGGCTTTAAGAGTGCGGTTCGTGCGCTCTGTCTGACCATTAGTCTGGGGGTGAAAGGCCGTGGATAAGTTTAATTGGACCCCAAATTTTCTGCAAAGGGCACGCCAAAAACGAGCCGTGAACTGTGGCCCTCGATCCGATACGATACTCTGTGGTAGACCGTGAGCCTGGAAGACGTGGGTAGTGAACAGGAGTGCGAGTTCAGGTGCAGAGGGCAGCTTAGGCAAGGGTACCAGGCGAATCATCTTAGAAAAACGGTCTACAGTTACCCAAATCACCGTATTGCCCTCCGAGAGGGGCAGATCCACTACAAAGTCCGTGGCTATGTGGGACCATGGTTCCACGGGAATAGGCAGCGGCTGCAGGAGGCCCCAGGGCCGACCACTGGGCGGTTTTTGCCGGGCACATACTGGGCATGAGTCAACATATACTCGGACGTCTTGTCGCATTCGAGGCCACCAATAATAGCGGCTAAGCAGGTCGAGCGTCCTCTCCCTGCCGGCGTGACCCCCTGAAAGCGAGTCATGGGCCCAAGCTAACACCCTTCTGCGGTCTTTGTGGGAAACCACCACTCGTCCAAGAGTGGAAACTGTGGTGCTAGCTAACTGGATTTTAGCGGGATCTATGATGTGTTGTGGAAGGTCTTCCTTCTCCTCCTGAAGCTCATAACGGGAGAGTGCGTCAGCCCGTACATTCTTCAACGCGGGTCGGTACTTCAGAATGAAATTAAAACGGTTAAAGAAAAGGGACCATCGTGCTTGTCGAGGATTAAGACGTTGGGCCTGGTTAAGGAACTCCAGGTTCTTGTGATCTGTATAAATTGTAACCGGATGGAGGGAGCCTTCCAACCACTGTCTCCATTCCTCCAGCGCAAGTTTGACCGCCAGCAACTCCTTATCCCCAATGCCGTAATTGCACTCGGCAGAGGAGAACTTCTTAGAAAAATAGGAGCAGGGTAGGAGATGTCCGGAGTTAGAGACCTGTGAGAGGACCGCTCCCACAGCAATGTTAGAGGCATCGACCTCAACAAAGAAGGGCCGTGTTGGATCTGGGTGGCGTAAACAGGTATCCTGGAGGAACGCCTCCTTTAATAGTTCGAAAGCCTCACAAGCTCCCTCAGGCCAGAGACGAGTGTTTGCCCCTTTCCGAGTTAATGCGGTTAAAGGAGCCACCAAGCGGGAGTACTGAGGAATAAAGTGTCTATAGAAGTTAGCAAACCCCAAAAAGCGTTGTAATGCTTTCAACCCCTCAGGTCGGGGCCACTTCCTGATGGCGGTTACCTTGCTGGGGTCCATCCGGAAACCTGTAGAAGACACTATAAACCCGAGGAAGGGTAACGACTCTTGTTCAAATAGACATTTTTCGAACTTGGCATACAAATGGTGGTCTCGTAAGATCTGGAGTACTTGTCTCACATGTTGCCGATGGGAGGCAAGATCCGGGGAGTGTATGAGAACATCGTCCAAATAGACGATCACGCAGGAATGCAATAAGTCACGCAGAATCTCATTCATTAAATGCTGAAAAACAGCGGGAGCGTTGCACAGTCCAAACGGCATTACTAGATATTCATAATGGCCGTCCCGGGTGTTGAACGCCGTCTTCCATTCGTCCCCGGGACGGATTCGAACCAGATTATAAGCGCCGCGGAGATCCAATTTCGTGAAGACTTGTGCTCCTTGGAGTCTGTCCAACAACTCCGGAATGAGGGGAAGCGGATACCGGTTCTTCTTGGTGATAGCATTGAGCCCACGGTAATCAATGCAAGGCCGCAAGCCTCCGTCTTTTTTGGCAACAAAAAAGAAACCTGCTCCGGCGGGGGACTTGGAAGGGCGTATGAAGCCTTTAGCCAGATTCTCAGTGATATATTCGGACATGGCCCGGGTCTCTGGCTGAGACAAGGGATAAACTCGTCCCCGTGGGGGAGTAGTACCCGGAAGCAACTCTATTGCACAGTCAAAAGGTCGGTGTTGCGGTAACAATTCCGCTTTTTCCTTGGAAAAAACATCCTGAAAGTCAGCATACGGAGCCGGTAGTACCGGTACGGTGTGGGCCAGCGGAATCCGTTGGAATCTTTTCACTTGGAGGCAGGATTGGAAACACTCCGAACTCCACTGGGTAATCTGAAAATCTTTCCAGCGAATCACAGGAGAGTGTTTCTAAAGCCAGGGTAACCCGAGAACCACCGGATGTACTGCTCTCTCCAACACTAGCAAGGAAATCTCTTCTGTGTGTAACAAGCCCGTCTGCAAAATTAACGGGACGGTCTCAGTGGAGATGCACCCTGATAAAGGAGTACCCTGAATAGAGGTTATCCGCAAGGCAGGAGTCCTAGGTCGCGTAGGGAGATTCAACTGTTGCACCAAGTCTTTAGTAATGAAGTTGCCTCCAGCCCCTGAGTCAACAAGGGCTTGTGTGAGGAAAGAACCGCCTGGATAATCCAAGGTTACTGGCATAGTACATTGAGGAGCAGGACTAAGGCAGCCTAGGGGACACTCCTCCTTTACACCTAGGCGCGGGAGTTTTCCGCCCGTTCTTTACACTGGGCAAGGTAATGGCCCTTTCCTCCACAGTACAGGCACAGTCTCAAGTCCCGGCGTCGCTGCCTTTCTTCGGGAGATAAAGATGAACGACCCACTTGCATGGGCTCGTCGGCGGCAGTTGTAGGTGAAGAAGTAGTTCCTCGTGACCCCGAACTCGAACCCGAATTCGAGGACCTGGGAATCACGGACGTCGAGCGTCGGAAAGGGCGCCCCTCTTTCGCCCTCTGCTGCAAACGCCGATCAATACGACCCGCTAAGTCAATCAGGGAACTCAGGGTCTCCGGCAGGTCCCGAGCCGCTAGTTCGTCCTTAATACGACCGGCTAAGCCTTCCAGGAACACACCCCGGAGAGCCTCATCCTGCCAGCCTACCTCGTGGGCAAGGGTGCGAAACTCCAATGCGTAGTCTGCCAAAGTCCGTGACCCTTGCCGGAGCTGAAGTAACTCTGAGGTAGCGGAAGCCTGTCGTGCTGGCTCATCGAAGGCCGCTTTGAACTCTTCCACAAAACGATTCAAGTCCCCCAGTGCAGGATCATTATTCTCCCACATGGGGGAAGCCCAATTCAGGGCCCGTCCGTCCAGAAGGGCAAAAATGTACGCCACTTTGGTACCATCAGTAGGAAACTGGTTAGGCAGTAGTGCAAAGCGCACATAACATTGATTTAAAAACCCTCGACACGCTTTGGCATCCCCGGCATAGCGAGAGGGCGCTGGGAGCTGCGTAGGGGTCTGAAGGGTTACCAGTGGTGCAGGGACAGGTGCCGGTACTGGAACGGGCGCGGACGGCTCGGTATCCATGCGAGACGCCAGCCGCTCTACTGTAGCAGCCAGGGAATCCAGGACTTGTTGTTGCTGCACCAACCGCTGGGCCAAACCCGGAATGGCCTGTAGCCCGGCGAGGTCTGCCGGATCCATGGCCTTGCAAACTGTTATGCTGGAGACAATCCGGATGTGGATCCTTGGGCCGACTGGCCCGAGGGAACAGTCGGTAGGCAGAACTCCCACTGGGCAACAGGATCTTCACCTGGAAACCCGAGACTCCTCCAGAGGAGCTGTGGGAGCCCGGGTTGCTAGGACTTAGGAGACTTCGCCCTGGAAGCCCGAGGTCCCCCCAGGAGGAGCCCGTAGGGACCCGGACCGCTGGGACTTAGGCGAGGCCGAAGAAACCCAGGAGTGGAATCCGAACCGGAGTCTGGGCCGGCAGCGGGCGAGCAGAAGTCGGTGTCACGAACCGAGGTCAGGGCAGGCTGAAGAAGCAGGAGTCGGAGTCACGAACCAGAGTCAAGGCAGGCTGAAGACAAGCAGGAGTCGGAGTCACGGACCGGAGTCAAGGCAGGCTGAAGACAAGCAGAGTCAGGCAAACCGTGGTCAAGGCAGGTAGCAGGCAAGCGGAGTCAGGCAGAGCGGAGTCAGGCAGGTAACAGGCAAGCGGAGTCAGGCAAACCGTGGTCAAGGCAGGTAACAGGTAATCCAGAACGCAACTTAGAACTACAGGAAGTAGTGAACCTCGTTGCAAGGCAAAGAAGGGAAGGGACTGCAGGGCTTAAATAGCCCTGCAGCGTCTGACGTCATAGAAGGGAGGAGCCGGGTTTTCCCGCGCTGGTCCCTTTAAAAGTGGAGGACAGTCGCGCGCGCACGCCTGGGGGAGAGACTGGCCGTGAGGCCACGCCAGCGGCAGCGTGAGAGCCGGCGCATGGCGCCCGAAGGCACTGCAGGCCCGCGGAACGCGGCAGCTCCCCGGAAAGCAGCGGCCGGGGTCCTGAGGCCGCGGAACGCGGCAGCTCCCCGGGACTCGGGAGGAAGGTAAGGCCTCGGGCGCCAGCGTGGCGACCGAGACCGCAACAATGTAGTACTTAACTGGCAGAACGTAGTTGAATCTGAAACAGGGAAAATTTACTCCGTATATGAATACTGGTGCTTTTTCATAGTGCACATACAATGATGCCATATATGAAGATCATCATATAAATTAATACACCTATATGGTCTTTTTCTACATTTCTTGATAATATATCAGGTGAGATAAATGCTATAAAATGCAAAAAAGGAAAACTATCACCTGAAGACAATATACCCGAGTTGACACACCGGTTTTTGCAGTTTTTAGTAACTTCTTACAAGCAAGCCATAAAAGTTGACAATTGGCCCAAATGAGGCACCCCGCTGGAGCTGGTAAAGCTCTTTAATAGGAATGGCCGCCGACATACTCAGCATTGTGAATGCACACCTTTTACTACCACGCTGGCCACCCTTTTCTTGCACATTCCCCACACAGCTCAAGTTCATTCAGAGGGAGCCTAATTTGTAACAATTGACAAGCACACCGTAATATGTCCGAACACATATCATAAGGACTTCGGAGGGGGTATAAATAAGGACATTAGCTAGCAAGACAGTCTGCCAACAAATGGATGCCACCCCCAGACGGTTCCTGCAAGATTGTAGCAAAAACTTGGTCCAAGAGCAAAGTGTTTTCATGCAGCATTGTCTGAATTACCATGAATACTACTCACCTCAAAAATGTTTCTAGCAGTAATCTATGTGTTTGCCATTTCTTAGCTTGCATATTACCAACCTTAACATAATGCTAAGAGTGGTTGCTACTTCTATAAGAAACTTGCTGAGCAGTCTGGATGGACCACTTGGACTTCTTCTTGGTCATTACTATGTTAGTGCTCTAAGAGGGTGGGAGAAAAATTAAAAAAAAAAAAAAGTCTCCAGCTCTGTGTATGGGGTTGATTTGGAAAAAAAAAAAACAAAAAAACAGCCTCCCTGTCCCCCAAGATAGGACTACAGCCTGCAGCCAGCCAAGACCCAAGCTCAAATGCACATATGTCACATGCACTCCCTCACAAATGGGACCTGATTACCATCTTGGACAAGACCAGCCGCTTCTACATATAAGCGCAGGAGAAGTAGATGCGGTGCAGGCAGCTGGGTTGGTTAAGATACTTAAACTGCTGCGTGTGGCTGAAAGAGTTCCACCACTGCCCATCATCCCTCAGTGAGTTACTTCACTCTCAGCACATGCCATCCTATCTTGCTCAGCCTGGACAGAGGGGTGGGAGGACTCACATGGAGGCCCAAAAGAAGAATACAAGGCAAGTACCGAGTGCAGTGTGGGGCAGATTTCATAACATGCATGCAGGCATACGTGTGCGCTCGCTACCCGGCGCGCGCACAGGCCACAGGGAGATCCCAGATTCTCTTCAGGAAGAACTGCTTAGAAATATTTCTCTTTCGTGGTCACTGAGGACAGGCTTGGACTAAGACCACGGAAAACAGCTACAAATAGGAATGGAAGTGAAGTAGACCACAATCAATTTTCAGAAGACTATATTCACTAGGAACAAGAAAAATTACGTAAAGCAATAGGACCATCTGAAAATACTAAGAGAGCTTTGAGACGTTCTGGCAGCTCTGCAGTATGACCTGTTCAACAGCTATTTAGAGTGGGAACGTGGTTCCAAAGGACTGGAGACAGGCAGATGTGGTTCCTCTTCACAAAATGTGAAGGAGGAGTCCAAGAACTACAGGCCTCGGTGGTGAGTAAATTAATAGAATCACTGACAAAATAAAAGGAAAAGGCAAGACAGGGGTGATATGATGGAGACATTTAAATACCTCCAAGATATCAATGCACAGGAAGAAACACCTTTTTATATGGAAAGGAGCCAAACCTCTTTCAAAGGCAAGTAAGAAGGAGAATGAGGAGTCATGGGATGAGGGTGATAGTGAGTTGACTTAGGAGTAATCTAAGGAAATGTTTATTTTCAGAAAGTGTGGTGGATTCACACAAGAGCAGTATCTGAATTCAAGAAAGCATGGAAAAAGGAGTGGTATGGATTGTAGAGCTGAGCAGTTGTTGATGAGGATGGGCAGCTTAGACAGGCCCTATGGTCTTTTTCTGCTATGAAAGTGCAGTTTCTGTAAGACAATGGATTTGCAAGCTCCAAGGCAGCAAAATCTTCATTAGTGATACTGAAGAAGAGCTATTGGGAAAAGGTTTTCCTTTTTGCAAATAATACCAAAATCTGTAACATGATAGACAGACACCCTGAAAGGTGTGGAAAACATGAGAAGGGATCAAGTGAAACTTGAGAAGAGGAGGAGGGACCTCCAGGAGCCTGGAGAGGCCTGCCTGTAGGCCCTTCCAGTATGGAGGGTGCCCTGCAAGGCCTCTTCCCCTGAAGAGACGAGGCCCAAGGCCAGGGAATGGAAGAGGTGTTTCCTCTCCCCCAATAAAGGAACAAGAGTTGAAGGAAACAGAGTCTTCCAGTTGGAGGGATACCCCAAGGAAGACCAGAGTGTGGAGGACACTGGAGAGACATGCACTCTGCTGGAAGGACAAAGGACCTGTGAGGATAGGAGCCTGGTGGACTGAGGAGACAGAGATGGAGTTTGATAGAGGTGCAAAAAGTGACCTCTAACATATTTGGGGCGATGAGCCCCATGTTGTATGTGGGAATCAGGGCATAGGAGGGGAAAGATTTTTGGGAGAAGGGAGTGAAATAGAAGGGAGGTTTATGTACAGATGGTATCATAGACTTGTGATACAGTTAAGAGGCATTGTACTTCCTATCTTGACTGAGTATCCTGTGAACACTGAATTCTTCAGCATTATCTACTACCTTCCATATTATGAACATAGTTGCTGGCTGGAGATCCCAAAAAGAAATACAAGTTAAATGTTTGATTATACCTGTGGCTAATATGGTTGTGTAAGGTCTCAGTGAATGCCAGCAACAGAAACTTCCTTGAGGAACAGGGATCATAAAGGTGAGCTTGACAGAGGGATTCCCTGACCAGTTCAAGAATGACTCACTCATCCCTCTTTGCTGAACCCTAAATTTTTTATTTATTTATTTATTTATTTGAGAGCCTGACTCTTAGTGCCAACAGAATCAGATCCGCTCTTTATTGTGTGCCCTGATAGGGGAGTTACCATCAGAACCATTAATCTCCATACTCTTCAACACTGGTGGGTGTCTGCAGAAGTTACACAGACATCTAGTTTATTTCAGATAAACCTACGCCCGGACAGCTCCTGGTCATGCTTGAGTGAGTCCGTGAAGTGCAGAGCAGCTGCTAGCAGAGTTCCAGATTCCAAGATGAGAGAGTGGGAACAGGAAGCATCATGGAGCGCAAGAGAGAGATCTGGCTCCCCTGCTCAGCGACTCTGATGCTCTTGGGGTGATAAATAAGGAATACCTACACAAAACTCTCCAAATGGGAGGATTGCCATGATTCAGCTACTAAGAGCATGGGAAATACAGGGTCCTTCCAATTGAAGAAGAAAAGAATTTCTCTCATTAAGGAAACAGAAATCAGCCTTAAATGCTATTCCTCTGAAACAAGAGGGTGCTGATAGAGTGCCTATGTTGTTTTAGGCTCATTGCTTCTTCTGAAAGCTGAGAAGTGAATTCAATACGCTGGTGAAATGCAAACTGTATAGATAATTCATTGACAATAAAGCAGTATGAAACTACTCCTACTGTACAGAATACTTTGATATGGGATTTTCCACCTAGATTTGCACTGGCAGGCACCACTCAAGGTCCACTTTTACAAGTGGCATACCAAAGCTGTTTGAAAAGACCCCATAGTTTTTTTAAGGAGATGTACCCAGAATGGCAGCCTCATATGATCTCCCTCCCCCTTCTGTTATTTTACTGCATTATAGCATGCACATGCCTATATTTGTATCTATTTGCCATGGGATTTTCACAGCAATTCTTTTAAATTGCCCAGGCATATGTGGCTATTTCCTGAGCAAACACCTTCTGACGTTTTGAATTTCATTTACAATCTGCCAGTACAGCACTGTGAATCAAAGTGCTCAAGCTGTAAAAAATGCTGATCATAACCACTGCAAAGTGATACTTCATGCCGTAGTCCCTCTTTTTCATTATCTAGAACCAAGAAGCCTTTATAGATTCTTGTATTGTGCAGTTAAGAACCACATAATAACAACTTCTAAAATCAGCAGAAAATGTCTATTTTTAAAAAACTAGCATGTCACAGCTAAATATTTCTTATGGCTCAGTCAATTGTCAATCACAACTATACCAAGCCCTGTAGAAACAATCATGCATCATTTCTGGTTTTCCTTCAGCATTGTTTTGCTATTGCTGGAAGGCAGTAAGAAGTTAACGTGCACCCTTTCAAAGCACAGTTGCGCTGCTATAATTAACAGGCAGCTGAACATGTAAACCGATTTGATATGATTTTATATACCGACCTTCATGACTCCTGTCATGAAGGTCGGTATATAAAAGAATTAAATAAATAAATAAATAAATAAACATCATGGAGTTTTGAACTATCGCATCTCATCCTTTAAAAAAAAAAAACCAACCCACTTATGAGTGAGTTTAGAAGTTATTTCTGTGTGGCATTAATCTGCACAATAACTTAACTACTACTAGTAGTTTGGGGATTTTGGGCACAGTTGCAAGTAGTCCATATTTAGCTGTATAACAATAACAAAAGTTTCTAACCGCTACATACAGAAAGAAGAATTTCAATAAGAAGTGCATCCTTAAGTACCATGCATGACTCATGAAGAGAAATATCCTCTGTTACAACATAGATCTGACAGTGAATGTGTATAATAATAAAAGTAAAGAATTGTGATTGCCATGTTAGTCCATTTATTGGACTAACTTAATACATCTGGAACCAGATATCAAGATAAAAACAAACTCAATATAATCCACCATCAATAAATACAAATAGACATGCAGATGGCCCAAAAAATATATTCTAAAGAGACTGATAAATTTGTTTTATAAATGGGAATTCATAAATCGTGGTAAAAATCACTGAAGTCTATACATGCCCTTTACAGAGTTTAATCATAGCCCACAATAGCATCCCCCCCCCCTTTTTTTTTTTTTTTTTTTTTAAACAAATTCAATTTTTTCAATAAGCAAAAAAATGTTTTCCTAAACTAAAGCAGTTCAACTATATATAAAATAAATATCAACTGTCAACTTAGCCTTTCATGGAGACAAAAGTCAATTTCAATTCCAAAAATTAAAAAATTCAACACTTAACTCCTTGCATACAAACACTGGAACAGTTCAGTAATGCATGGTGGCATCAATGTGAATACAGCATTCAGTTCCATGCTGTTGTGCCCGGTCTCAGACGACTGCGACCTCTCATGCTCACCTCTTTTTTCCCTGCACCATCAATCATTGGGAGAATGGCGGCCTCCGCCAACCAACGCCGACTTCCCCGGCATCCCCGGGACATCTTGGGCAGTGCCGACCGCCATCTTACTTCCGGCATCACCTAGGTGCGCGCGCACATGCAGAGCCTCCTTATGAATACGTCATGGTGGGAACCTCGGGGGCGTCCCCTCCCGATGACATCAACACCGCTAGTGTACTTATACGGACTGGCCCATTGCTAAGACGAGTTAGCAAGGAGTTCTCTCGCTTGTTAAATCCGCTCTAACTTGGATCTTCTGTTCCAGACTCTACTCCTGGCATTCGGATGCTCTGAGTTCCCGCTCCTCAGGGGCTCTTCCGCATCTTGGCTATCCGCTCCTCGGACGGCCCTCCTGCCTGGGACTTCCTGACCTGCTCCTCGGGTATCTCTGCTGGGACTTCCTTGTGTGAATACATTCTCCAACTTCTATCAACTTTACTGAAGATTCCACGGCGTACTCCGTTCCTCGGGCCACTACCATTCTTCAGTCTGTCTACGCTACTCTATCTGTGCCTCAGGATATTCCACCATCTATATGAGGTCTACAGCCTGGTTCCTGTATCACTGACCTCTGCCTCCTTGGCATCTACAGTACAGCTTCCTCGGTATACCCCGTGCTCCGGGCCACTACCGGATCTGCATTCAGAGGTATTTACATTAGCCTGCAGGCATCCCCGGGTGTACCCCATGCTGCGGGCCACTATCGGACCTTTGTATCTACATCATCATCCTGACTACTGTAATTGCTCAAAGACTGTGTTTATTACATTTCCCGCTCCTCAGATTATGTACCATCTTTTCTCCTTAATAAAGTCTCTCTCACAGCTGTGTCCTACATCACTGAGACCACGCCCACCGGTGAGGCCCATGGGGCTCCTCCCTGGGGGCGGAGACATCTCTCACCTTGGCCTGGGGTTCACAAATTCATCAAAACCATAACACATGCGTGTAAACGCAACTCGACATGTTCAGCATTTATAAAATGGGCAATTACTGGTCATCAATATCTGACGTAGCTATGTTTCGACGAATGTCTCACCTGCATGGGGAACTCTGCTGTAAAGCAGCGATATCTCAGTTAAAAAAAAAAAGGGGGCATCTATAGTCTTTAGTGATTTTTAATACGATTTAAGAATGCCCATTTATAAAACAAATTTATCTATCACTTTAGAATATATTTTTGGGCCATCCACAGTGGACTATTTGTACTAGATTTTAAGAATCATCCTTTCTTCATCTCAGACACACACACACAATAAGAAACAGATATGATTATATCTTGATACTTTTAAAGATGTTACATAGAAACGGGATGGCAGAGAAAGACTATATGGCCAATCTAGCCTTCCCATCCACACCAACTACTCGGCTCTACAATCTCTACCACTCCCTCAGAGATCCCCTATGCTTATTCGATGTTTTCCTGAATTCAAATAATGTCCTTGTCTCCACCGCCATCACTGGAAGGTTCTAACATGCATCCACATACTCACTGTAAATAAATATTTGTTTAGATTACTCCTGAGTCTACCCCTTTTAACCTTCATCCCATGACCCCCTCATTCCAGAGCCTCATCTCCGTTAAAAGAGACCCTGCCTCCTGTGCATTGATACCTTGGAGATATTTAAATGCCTCTATCATATCTCCCTTATCCTGCATTTCCTCTAGGGTATACATGTTAAGATTTTTAAATTTGTCCACATGCACTTTTCAGTCGAGACCAGTGGCCATTTCAGTAGCCACTCTCTAGACTGATTCAATGTTTATATCCTTTTGTAGGTGCTGTCTTCAGAACTGTATACAATATTCCAAATGAGGTTTCACCAGGGACCTACACCTCCTTTTTCTGCTGATCATTTCTCTATCTATACACACAAGGCATGTACAGAATAGAACCCCAAACCTGTCCTGGGGACCCCATAGCCAGTCGGGTTTTCAGGATTTCCAAAATTAATATGTACGAGAGAATTCTGCATACCCTGAAGACTCAGTTTATGGAAATGTATCTCATGCATATTCGTTGCGGGTATCCTGAAAACCTGACTGGCTATGGGGTCCCCAGGACAGGTTTAGAAAGCCCTGCATTAAAGGCCTATCTAGTCCAATCCACCTTAAACACCTAGACCGGGTGTCCAAGCCATTGGATGGTTGCTCCTTCCTGCATCTGGGGAGGAGAATAAATGTCCAGCTCCAGGAAGGAGCAAAACAGGCCTGGAACAGGAGGAGAAAGCTCCAGGAACTACATGAATGCCTGACTTTTTCTGTAGCACTACTGAGGTAAGCAGGCTTTTGCTATTTTTTCTGATATTGTGAAGGACAAAACGTGTTCTCTTTTTGAAAAGCTGGAATCCAGGCCATTACTATCCTCCAACAGCTCCTCCTTAAGCGAAGGGACATCCCACACTATCACATCAAGCATCTTTTTGGCTTTTCCCATCCTTTTAGAGATTGCAGTACAAAAGCATCTCAAGAAAGATATAGCAGAATTAGAAAAGGTACAGAGAAGGGCGACAGAGAAGGGCAACAAAGTTGATGAAGGGGATGGAACAGCTCCCCTATGAGGAAAGGCTAAAGAGGTTAGGTCTCTTCAGCTTGGAGAAGAGACAGCTCAGGGAAAATATGATAGAGGTGTATAAAATAATGAGTGGAATGGAATGAATGAAAATTGTTTACTCTTTCGAAAAGTACAAAGGCCAGGGGACATACAATGAATGTAGTTACTAGGTGATACATTTAAAACTAATAAGAGAAAGTATTTTTTTTACTCTAGAATTTGTTTCCAGAGGATGTGGTGAAAGCTAATAGTATAGCTGAGTTTAAAAAAAGGTTTGGACAAGATCCTGGAAGAAAAGTCCATTAACAATTATTAAGGTAGAGTTGCAGAAATCCACTGCTTATTCTTGGGATAAGCAGCTTGGACTCTGTCTACTCTTTGGGATCCTGCCAAATATTTGTGACTTGGATTGGCCACTATTGGAAACAGGATACTGGGCCTGATGGATCTTTGACCCAGTATTGCAAATCTTATGTACTTATGTTCTCAGTCACCTGTTTGGCCAATTTAAGAACAGATATAATCTGAATTAGGATCATCGGAGATGGGTGAACAAAGCTCTAAAGTAAGTAAAACATTTATATAGCAAAATAATTAGATCAACTGAAAAAAAAAATGGAGAAAAAACCCAACAGATCAACTAAAAGATAGATACAAAACCATTCTCTACATTTACAAAACAGATATCAACAAAGCCAAAAAAGATTTCTATGCTGAAAGAATACACAATTACCAATTTAATTCCAGAGAACTCTTCACTTACATCAAAGAACTTACTCAACATAACAAACCCCCTTTACCTAAACACCAGCAATTAATTACATCCGATAATTTCGCCACTTTCTTCAGAGACAAAATACTCAACCTCAACATGAACATATCAACAATTAATGAAGATACTATATCCCTTCCAAACATACCCAATTCAAAATGGTCACTTTTTGATACTACATCTTCTACTGAAGTTCAAAAAATGAATCCCGCATCACATCCAATTGATGCTATCCCAATAAAAATACTCAAACTAACCTCCAACATCATCACTAGGCCAATTGCAAACATAATAAATCTTTCATTAAATGAAGGCATTTTCCCTGACAAATTGAAATGTGCTGTGATTAAGCCAACGCCCAAGAAATCTCACCTGGATCAATCTGACATCACCAACTACAGACCTATTTCCAATCTCCCTTTCATAGCTAAAATAATTGAAAAAATTGTCAATCAACAACTTTCAGAACATTTAGAAAAACATAACATACTTTTCCCGGCACAGCATGGATTTAGAAACACTTAGCACAGAAACTCTTTTAATATCTCTCTCCAACGAAATCTAAAGAGGACTAGATAATGGCCAAAAATTAATCCTCATACTCCTTGATATATCGGCAGCATTTGATACAAGATCCTACTGAAAAGATTAAAGGAAATTGGTCTATGCGACATCACCATCAATTGGTTCTCTTCATACCTATCCAACAGGTCATACATAGTAAGAACTAATTACAAAGAATCTAGACCAATATCACTTCCGCATGGAGTTCCTCAAGGATCTTCACTATCATCTACGCTTTTCAACATTTATCTACTACCACTATGTAAACTACTCTCAGATCTTGAATTATCTCATTACATTTATTCTGATGACGTTCAAATTCTTATCCCATTTAATGATAACATAACCAGTACACTAAACCTTTGGAACACTCACCTCACTGCAATCCAACACTTATTAGTTACAAATGGCTCTCACTCTAAAACCACAATAAAACAGAAACTCTCTATATATGCAACAAATCCTCACCTGTATTTGACCTCCAGCTTAACAGTTACATAACTGACAAAAAAATTATACTCAATGTAAGAGACCTAGGAATTAATTTAGACTCTGAACTAAACTTTAAAAAACACATTAACAACATAATAAAAGAGGGATTCTATAAACTTCAAGTACTAAAAAAGATCAAACCTCTCCTTCACCATCAAGATTATCGTACAGTTTTACAATCCCTCTTATTCTCCAAACTAGATTATTGCAATGCAATTCTCATTGGCTTACCCGCTTTCACAATCAAACCTCTTCAACTTCTCCAAAATGCTGCAGCAAGATCAATCAACAGCAGCAAAAGATCAGATCATATCACCCCAGTTCTCAAAGAACTGCATTGGCTCCCAATTACGTATAGAATTCAGTATAAACCTCTCTCTCTTATTCATAAGGTCTTATACAACAACGAGACAAAATGGATGGATACGATACTTCATTTCAAAGTCCCAAAGAGAAATCTGCGCTCCACTAATACTGGACTCCTTGCAACTATCTCCCCAAAATTAACCCGCTTCAACTCAACAAGAGAACATACTTTCTCATTGACCGGGCCTCTTTTATGGAACACCCTCCCCACTGAGCTAAGAATTGAGCCATCATCACAAACATTAAAAAAAAAAAAAATTAAAAACATGGCTCTTTGAGAAAGCATACCCAACATAATAAGAAGGATCATCATCATCATCACCACTCTATTTAATGTTTGCAAATCCTACTTTATTTCATCTCCTCTTTAATTAATTCTCCCTCTATTTTTTATCTATCTTCTCTCTATTATTTATCACAATGTAACCTTTTCTTTTTTAATTTGTAATATGTAAACCAATGTGATGACTTAAGTTGAATGTCAGTATATAAAAAACAAATAAATAAAAATGGCAACATCTGGAATGCTATGTACACTAATTCTCTTAGTATGAGAAATAAAGTCCTGGATCTAGAGGCAGTCATGGAAGACGCTGACTTGGATGTAGTTGTACATGGAAAATCCATAATTGGGATTATAGCAGTACTGGGCTATTCAAGAAGGACAGTAAGGAGGAGGAGAGAAGGAGTGGCACTGTATGTAGAAAAAATAATATTAAAGCAACAGAACTGTAAGACATACAAGGTAGGAGGAGGCACTGAGGGTTAATCTAGAAAGAGGGAATGGAACATCTATTTATATTGGTGTAATATACAGACCTCCATCACAGACAGAGGAGGTAGATAGAGATTTACTGGAGGATATTCACAACAATTGTCATGAAAGGGTAGGTGCTACTGTTAGGGGATTTCAATCTGCCAGATATCGATTGGGACATGCCTGCTGCAGTGTCTTCTAAAAGCATGGAGATCTGGATTCTCTGCAAAGAGAAATGTTCTGTCAACTGCTAATGGAATCTATATGGGGCGGTGGGGAGTGATGCTGGACCTGGTGCTTACCAATGGAGATATAGTGTTTGTGATGTTGGATTGGCGATCATCTAGGATCTAGTGATCACCGGATGGTGTGGTTCAGTATTAGAATGCAGGAGATGAAAGTTCATTCAAAGGCAAGAGTCCTAGACGTCAGGAAAACTAACTTTGTTAAAACCGGGGCGTACCTCCAGAGTTAGCTAGGTGTGAAAATCTAGGGGGAACCGCTGTCGCTCCTTGTGACCTTGGGCAAGTCACTTTACCCTCCATTGCCTAGGTTCAAACTTAGGGGGTCATTTTCTACCGCTTATCGCATGCGATAGCTTGCCGGGGGTGGAGTCGGGGCAGCGAGGGGGTGGACGCTGCGATGTCTTCGCTGGCGGGGATAAGGTAAGCACAGTTATCGTCGCCAGTAGTGCGCCCAATAGCACCACCTTTCACGGTGGCGCTACTGGATGCGAAAGCCGGCAGCGAAAACACCACGGTGGTGCGCAGGATGCTGGCTTTCACAGGCCCCCCCCCCCCCCCGCTTTCGCTGGATTCACCATTCTGCATTACAATGGTGAATCCAGGCCTTAGATTGTAAGCCCTCTGGGAATAGGGAAATACCTATAGTACCTGAATGTAATCCACTTTGAAGCACTGAAAAAAAAGCGTGAAAAGCAGAATATAAATCTAAAAAGAAAAGCAGCGGGCAAAACTAAAAGGAAATGCTATAAGGGCAACTAATCTTTTTGTTAGGAAAGTAAAGGAGTAGGAAAAAGAAGTTGCTTTGGTTTTCCTAAAATAACTGAAAAGGTAAGGAAAAAAAAAAGCGTTCATATACCACAAGAGATCACAGAAAGCAGACAGGCAACGTTATGTGGAAAGCTAAGAGAAGCTGGGAAAGTAGTCAGGAATGCAAATAGAAGAAAATATAGCAAGTATGATAAAACAGGGACAAGACTTTTTTTTTGGTATGTTAGCAATAGGAGGACGTGTAAAAGTGGAACCGTGAGTCTAGGACTCTCGCCTATGAATGAACCTTCACCACCTGTGTTCTAATACTGAACCACACCATCCTGTGATCACTGGATCCCAGATGATCATCCACGATAGCATCAGAAACGCTCTCTCCATTTGTAAGCACCAGGTCCCAGCACCACTTTATGTGAGTTCTGTTATCAACTGATAAACAGATCTCCCTTCAGAAAATCCAAACTCTCTCAGCTTCTAGATGACACCACATCTGTGATGTCCCAATCAACATCCAGCAGATTGATGTCACCTAGCAAAAGCATCTCATTTTTCACAGAAGTTTTGTGAATATCTTCCAAGAAATCTCTAATCCATTGCTTCTGCCTGAGATGGTCTGTTTATCACATCAATACAGATAAATTTTCCATTCTTCTCCTTTCGATATAACCCACAGTTCCTCCTCCTTACCTCTTAAGCCCTGCAGTTCTATTGCTTTAATATTATGTCTTATAGAGAAAGCCAGTCCCCCTTTTCTTCCTTCCCTGTCTTTCCAGAATAGATTGCAGCCCAGTATAACCGTGTCCCAGTCATTGTTTTCTGTGTACTACGTCTCTGCGACAGCCACTACATCCCAGTCAGCCTCTTCTAACGACTGCTTCTAGATCCGGGACTTTATTTCCCATACTATGAGTATTAGTGTACACAGCTTTCCAGATGCTGGGTTGTTTTTTTTTCCTATTTCTTTATAAGTGTTCAAAGATTCACTTACATGAGTACTTTTTACTTACTTAATGGCTTTGTTTACTCATCCCCAAAAATGCTAGTTTAAAGCCACTATTACTACTACTACTACTTATCACTTCTATAGCGCTATGCGACATATGCAATGCTGTACTAAAATACATGAGACAGGCCCCGCTCAATAGAGCTTCCTCAATAGGTGTGCCAATCTCTGCTAGAAGACACCGCACCCTTTCTTTGCCAGGAGGACCCCCATCTCTGCTCAGCACTCCCTGAAACATCACTCCATGATAAAAGGAAGCCGAAATGCTCTTGGCGGCGGCAGCCACGCAAGCCACTCATTCACCTCCAGAATGCAAACTTCCTATCCTTGGCTGGGAGGACCGAGGGAAGTACCTTTTGCCTTTACCATCCCTCCCAGGCTGAAAACACAAAAAAAGACATTTGATAACACTTTTACTACTGAAACAGAACAACTACTAAAATTGTTTTGTTAGCAGGAAAGAGAAAAAGGGCAGTGGAGTGGCGTGTCCTGAAAAAGTCAGAGCAGACCATGTAATACTGGAATATCAGGTTGCCGTGGAGTAGCAAGAGTCAGGAGAAGGTGTGGTTAGTAATACAGGGAAACTTCTGGTGGGGGGGGGGGGGGGGGGGTGAGGGGGGGGGGACGACACACACACGTATCTAAATCCCTTCAGTTTGCCCACCTACTGTATAAGCGAGTAATGACAGCATTGCTTCCTCTTCCCTTCCCTTTGGAAGTTGTTTCAAATGCCAGAAGGGGGTGTGTGTGTGTGTGTGTGTGTGTCTGTCTGTCTCTCTCTCTCTCTGAAGTTCAGCAACTGTGAAGCATGTATTCCTACTGCCTGGATTACAATCATCTTTGTCCATCCAAACTATTCATCGCCGTCGTTCTTCACTTTATAGCAAAGATAGCTTAGTGCCTGAGCTGTTGAACTTACTAAAGCCATCCCAATATTCTTTCCAAATGGAAAAAGCACAGGCACCTTGATGCCTGTTCTTTTAAATGGTCGTATGAGAAATCACCACAAATATTACTGTATTGAAAGGTAAGTATATCTATCTAAGCTACTGTAACTCTAGTATTGTCTAACTCAGACACACTTTTTCAAAACTGATAAAGACTAAATGTGTTTCCAGATTTAATTTGCTTCTGTTTTTTTTCTATTATTTAATTAATTGTAACAAAATAAGAGTTGACTGCAATAAGTTACGGCAAACTTTGGAGGATACTCTCAGCATTTAAATGCTACCCAAACGTCTATATGATAAAATGCAAATATCTACCAATTATGGAAACTTACCAAACTGATTGAAATAAATCAAGGAGTAAGAGAAGGATACAGTTTATTGCCAACACTGTTAAATACCTATATTGATGAGCATCTTAGAGAACGGAAGAATTTAATTGACTGCAGAATTCTACTACATCACAATATACATTTATAAATATGATAGTTTTTGCTGATAACCAAATATACAACTGAAGAAAGAACTCTTTCTGTCTACCAGGTACCTGTGACCTAAACTGGCCACTGTCAGAGATAGGATGTTGGGCTTGATGCACCTTGATCAGACCCAGCATGGCATAACAAATAAATGGCATCCATTCCTATCAATTTATCGTAACATCCATGGATTTCGAGGTGCAAAAAAAATGAAGAGGTCCATATTCAAAAGCATTTAGCCGGCTAACTCAGAAGTTAGCCGGCTAAATGAATATTTGGGCAGATATCCAGCTAAATTCTAGCCGGCTCACTTAGAGGCATTCCAGAGGTGTTCCTGGGAGGAGTTGAATTAGCCAGCTAAGTTAACCAGCTAACTCTGATATTCAGAGTTAGCTGGTTAATAATATAGCCAGCTAAGCCTGGTCGGGCCAGAGAGCTGCCCTAAAGTTAGTCTGTTAAAAATGAACCGGCTAACTTTAAAAAGGTAGCCGGCCATATTCAATAGTGTGGTTTTACTATTCAATATACCTCCAGAGTTAAGACGCATAAGTTTATCAGACCTGTGTGCGAATATGGACCTCGACATGCATAAGATCGATGAAAGGACGTAACAGACAAAGATAGTTCTTTTCTTATAACTTCATTCCTGATCCTAAATACCAGGAAACTCAGCTGTTATAAGGAACAATGGAAACAAAATGTATAAAGAAAGGAAAATGGAAGATTTCCAAAAAAAAAAAAAAAAAAAAAAAAAAAGTTCTTCGACATTGACCTACAGGAAAAAAAAAAAAAAAAGATCTAAGCAGCAGACCTAGGAAAAGATGGACCGGCGATGATCTATATTAAAGCCGTTAACAGGCACTGTTGCCTGACCTTTGACAGATGACGACGAAGCGGAACGCACAAAATGATACTTTGTTTCCACAAAGATGACATAAGAAAATAAAAAGAGTACAGAAGCGGAGGACTGTTTTTGGGGGTTTTTTTTAGAAGCTGCTGCAATAAGCTGTGTTTAACGAAACAGGGGCCACTCAAAGCCAATGCAAGAAAAAAAAGTTTTTCCGTTGTTCTGTGCAGACCTGACACCTCTGATAAGCATTTCTTAAATAAGAGACTGCAAACAGTGCAGCATTCACAGCCCCCCCCCCCCCCCCCCCCGAGAATGAGGGAGCTGCAGCCGTCCTGCAATCACGACATCCACAGGTCGGCTCAGGGGCATCCTCTGCGCTTTCTGCCTCTCAGCTGAAGGATCGTTACTGCAGTGGCCAGGCTGGATGGGGCCGGGAAACGGAAGGAGGAAAAGAGCCCTGGGACAGCGAGTTAAAGTCTCACGGTGAATTAGCCCAGCTGACACAGGTTCAAACTGAACCGGAAGCCAACAAGAGTAAAAAAAAAAAAAAAGTATTCACAAGATAAACCTACCCCCTCTAGGATTATAATTTTCTCAGTTTTTTTGACATGGGGATATGTATGCTAAAAATCAAAACAAGAAACTCTGTAAATTGATTAATTATGTAATCTGCAGCAACCCCGCCCCCAACACCACTACCGGTTGACCAAAGGAACAGGAGCTTGGTTTGGAAATCAAACTTCGGTATCTTGCATGGCAGCACGAAGTTCTGGCGCTAGGCCCTGAGGCCTGCCCCCACCCCGTGTCCAATTGCGTGCATTAAAAAGAACCTCCACCACCTTAAAAACTACCCACGTTCTGCGCACAATGAAAGAAAAGAAAATTCTCACTAGTGACTGGAAACAGGCATTAAGTAACATGTTGGCAAAGATCTGGCATGTGATCGAGGCACAAAGCTGACAGGCTTCTGGATAATATTCATTAGAACTGGTTTGCAAGAACAAACAGCTTGTCAGAGACTTGACATAATAAGCAATCATCGCCTGATGCAGTTATTCAGATTTTTTCCAAGTTCAAAACACACAGTCCTCTTGAAATGCTTTTTGATTCACAGTGGCACCCAAACCAGAGCAGAGCGAAGCGCACAACAGCACTGGAGTTTTGAGAGATTTCAGTAGCATTACATGTAGCACTCGGCACACACAGACAGCAGAATGTGGGGATCCATTCCATTAAATCTGGTTTGTTTTTCTTAAGGAGAACTATAATGCACTTTTGGGCTATTTATCACCCTCTCCCCCCTTTGATATGGTCAACCCATGCCTGCAAAATGAAACAGGTTTCTGCACTCTGGAGTTGATAGCATCATTTGCAACATGACTACATGAACATTAATCCAGCATAACAAACTATGATGGCATCAGGCAAGCAAATGTTTGCTCAGCTATGACTGTCTGCTAATTCTGCGTCAACCATCCAGCACACATGTACAGGGATAATAACGGCACCCTAAAGAGAAAAGGCAACTTTCTCAGTCAAACAAGGCACACGAGAGGCAAAAGCCAGAGTCCAAAAAAAAAAAAAAGGTGAACGCAGAAAATCAGGGGAACAGCTTTTTCCAAAGGACACAGCAGGGAAATCCCTAACCACCTTTGGTCTTTGAATAAAATGAAGAAAAAATGAGTGAAAGATTATTCCATGGTATCAAGTAAAAAAGGGAAAACATACTGTTTTTACTGCCAAATAATACTAAAATGCATGTATACATTTCAAAACAAATTCATATTTAAAAGCAAACATGGAGCAAGCTACTCCTTTTGGGGAAGAGAGAGTGGACACTGTCTCCTTAATGACAGCCTATCAAATTTATTATAATCTAATTTTCAACAAGTTCCACGCAGTCCTACTTTCCGGGACACGCGCATATAATCACGCATATACATGGAGCTAAAAAATAAAATAATCCCTGTCGGTATCCCCTTAGATCCCCTGGTATGAACTGAAAATCTGGTATGGACAGACCACTAAACACAAAAGTTATTGGGAGTTGGGAAGCAGTGGGAGAGGGCCAGGGCACACAAATGTAGGTTAAAAATCTGCCCATCTTATTATTCCTTGGCTGTCTGAAAAGTCTCCATTTTCTCTTCCTGGACTGGATGTTGAGTTGCCACCTGCAACATTCTGGCTTTTAAACCGACAAGAGGTCCTGTTTGATATTCAATAAATTTCCATGTCACAGAGCCTACATCATGTTACGGACCCTGGTATCTAATTACTTATTTAAACCATTTCTTGGAAGCATAAATTCGAAGATAGTCTTGAAAGAATGTTTGTGCATCGGTTTTTAAACATCAGGTTTGCTATATGTACATTCATCTAGCATTCCTCAAATGCCTGCAACACAAGACTTCCACACAAAATTCAGAAGATACCAATAAAACCAATATATTTTTAAGAGGTGCATTTCAAAGTAAGAATATCAGATTTAAAGCAATACCAGCATGAAATCTGGGCCTTGCAGAGTGGTTGATACATACATAAGTCCTAATTGTTTGTAGAGGGGACACATTACATTTGCAGGAATATTTATTTTGTGGCATGTGTATGGTACAACATAGCAAAAGAGAAAGACAAGGCTAGGAAAATGATAGGGATCCCCCAAGATGCAGCATATACTGCTACATTCTGAGCCATGGGCCTGATCCTCAAAATCTCCTTTAAGTCAAGAGTATAACTGTTTGTGATATATTTATGAGATAGATAACACACATACCAATGAGATGACCACATGGGTTCTAATGATGAACAGATGAACCCCAATTTTCTCAGACATACACTATGATGACAGATTAACAACTGAAAGGCCCATCTTCCCTTTGTACAGACCCTTCTTGGTTTCTGGCTTTACTTCCTCTTCTCCTCCACCAAGAATCCTCGTGCTTGTCCCATGCATTTTTTTTTTATTTTGATACTATTTTTGCCCTAACTTTCTGTGCAGAATGAAAACTAGGAATCTCAATGGATTTTGTTCCTTTTTATCTGCCACCAAACTTTCAAAAGAGAAGTTTTTCCTGGACTGTTGCTTTAGCTTACCAGTCCTCCTTATTGTGCTCACTGTGCCCAGATTGCCTGGGGCATATGTAATGAATCCTAAGTTATCAGTAAACAGAGGTGAAAGGCAATGACTTATCCGGAATACTAGTTATAACAAGTGGAAACCCAAGAAATATCACAGAAGGTATGGTTTTGTAAAAGGCTGCCTATACTCACTCACTCTCTGGCCACACTCTCACTCTGCCTCTGCTTCCAGAACCCGAAAGGGGACCCAGACCACACACAGACCATGAGACAGAGGAGCGAACCTGCCTGCACTACCTGGTAGCCATTTTTAAGCAGCTGCTATAAAAGCCATAGTACAAACTTTCTTTTTGGTTTTTTTTTTTACGGCATCATTTTTGTCTCAAAAATACACTTTTTCGACAAAACTAAGCCTTTTTCTCTTTACAAAGACACCTCAGCCACGTGTGTAGGCAAACAGGAAATGACCTGTGCATCCACACAGACAAGGTGAGTTTGCTATTAATATTCAGATGGTAATAATAGACCAAAGCCAATCCACCTGTAAAAGTGCTTCTGCAAGAAGCACTGCATTAAAACACAAATATTTCCACTGATAGCAGGAAAGTGAAATTGTCTATACTGTCTGCCCTCTGATGAATATTTCTGGACTTCTGATCAGATCAGAACGTGTGTTGGTCTGTGTGCAAACCACAATGTTCATACAATTAAAGTACATCAGAACATGGTGGCGCCAGTCCTCTTACTCAGTTTTTAAACCATTAAAGACGGACAAGCAAAATGCCTTAAAAGTTACAGCACCACTGTTTGCTTATTTTGATGTTTAGACAGATAGTTTTCCCCACTAACACTGCCTCATAATTAGGAAAAAAAGGCAAAGCAAACACATAGAAAAAAAAACCCCACAAAACAAAACGTTTTTCTAGCTGAAAACTTAGGAAAGTGAGCTACAACAACACTAGCTGCCATATCATCTCATATTTTCTCTCAAAAATCCAGTCTGGCCAACGGTGATAATGACAAGCATGGCAATAAGAACAAAAGGTACTGAACTAAACAATATGCAGCTACGAAGTTCTAATAAACTAAAAGAGCATAAACCTCAAGGCTGAACAGTAGAGATCACATGTGCATACACCCAGAGTCATTACTGCAAGCCGTCTTGTGCTCAGAGAACGTGATTTCTCTCTTACTCACCTTGACACGCTTTCTGGAATGTATCCCGGAATGGGAAAACCATCATTTCTTCTGCATGACAAGGAACTCTGAGACAAGTCAGAATGAGTTTTCCACGTGTCGCCTACTGTACTGACGGGAAGAAATGAAGTCAAATGTTGAAAAGACTGCTCGCGAGTGACAGGTCGTGATAAAGATATTGTGCCTTGGGCTCCAATCCTGTAGTGAAATGACTGTCCACCTGAGTTAACGCCCACGATAGCGGATGACGGCATCCCATTCTCTTGGTACGTGCCGTCGTCCAGCTCCGGCTTGATCCCCATCGGCAGGCCGGAGTTTGGAAACCTGCTGCCGTCGCTGGAAAACGATGTAACAGGTGGTCCTAAAATCCCAGACAGCGAATAGTAGTCTTTGTCGTCCATGAAGGAAAAATATGAACCATCCATAAATGGAAATGGGTTTATTATGTGAGTCCCTTTGAACGGGGCATTCGAACAAGAATTTTTAGAGGGCTCACTCTTGATTGATACTGGAAAAATGGAGTTGGAGGACACATCACTGTTTGCTCCAAGACAGGTGCTCCTAACTCTCTCTGGATCAGGTTTTACAAATTTACACAGGTCCAACTGATTAGCTGCACCACAGGATGAGATGTCATTCTCCAGTCTCTCCATTTTAGGGAATGTGATGCTGACTTTGTCCTTTGATTCCACGTTGGAAATAATGTCCTGGCCTGGTCCAGATTCAGCAGACATCCCTGAAGGAGGGAAGCTTAGAGCACTGTTTTCTGGGCTACAGATTGAAGATCCCTTGGTGCTTGCTGCAGGACTGGAAAGAGCGGACTTATTATTGGCAGTGGAAGGACTGGACATAGAGCACCCTGAACTGTTTACATTCCCGGGACTGGACACGGAGGATCTCATGACAACATTATTGGGACTTGAGACTGGAGACTTCAAGCTGCAGTGGCTAGGGGGACTTGAAATGGGTGATTTCATGCTACTTAAGGGGCTAGAAAGAGGAGACTCCAGATTACTAGTGTGCGCAGGGCTGTGAGACAGGGGGCCCTGATTTTCAATATTTGATAAACACGACATAGGAGTCCCTTGGTTTGTTATGCCATGCACCGTGAAATTGCCAAAGTTAGTGGAACAAGTAGCTGAGGAAACTGAATTATTTCTCGCAGGGCTGCGACCTGTAGCCATGGCAGAAGGACTACAACCCGAAGAGCTCCTTTCGTTACAGACTATAGGGCTTTTGACAGCACCGTGCATCACAAGTCCATTCACAGAATTTCCAGTGTCTGGCATCAGAGATCTTGGCGGCCTGTTAGTACTGTTTAGCACGAGACAGCAGTGGCTGTTTCCCTTGTGATAGTTCACAAACTGTTCCGCACTTGGATTCATCTTAGCGGGGCTTATGGTGCCTGGTTGATTATGTTGTTCGTAGGGGTAGTCAGGATCCCTCATGGAATCCATGTACAAGCCCATGGATTCAGCTACGGTTGTTGAAAGTTCTTTTGACTCCATATCAGATTTAATGTCTTCCGATAAATTACTGGGGTGACTGCTTTCTTGCCGGAGGCAAGGATGTAGCTCTTGTTTTTCTCTTCTGTTTCCTTGACCACTACCATGTGGGAAAGCATCAGAAATGCAACTCAGATTTAAAATTTCCATGTACGTATTCTCCTGACTGTGCTGTCCATCACCTGCGACTGAATACTCCATAGACTGAGCAGCCTGGTTCCACTGCTTCTCCATATCTCTGCCCTCTCGGAAGCTGTGATAGCCTTTGGTCTCCATAACTAGCAGAAAGATTCATATGAAAAAGAAAAATTAATATATGTATTTTTGTCCCAACTTTTTAAAACTACACAAATAGAAGTCAACCACGAGCATCTCAGTGTTAAAAACATTTATGTACTTGTTCTAAAATTATCAGTATTGTGCGTAGACTGCATAGCAACACTTTCTGTATTTTTAAATTACCTTTCTAGTTTGAAATGATGAAAACCAAATATGCAGACAGTCTCACATTAAAATTGTTGTGGGTAATTGACCTTGCAAGAAGGGGTGCAACATTTTCCAATAATATACATTTCATATTAGAGAGTTTCAGTAGAGTCAGACTGAATAATGATATCCACTCTAACCTAAATTACTCCTTTCTCTACTGATGAGACAGAACATAAGTCAAAGGGTATTTTTTTTTGTAAACCTTAATTTGTATTTAAATGACTGCATACAGCCTTAGCAATTGTCTTCTTAAATATCTAAATAAACCATTATTTACTCATACCTCCTTTCTAATCAAATAAAAATGTTAGTAAACAAAACAAAAAACCTTCAAAAAAATGTTGGTATAGAAACTGTATTTTCTTCTTGAACCAGCTCAAGCATGCTAAAGTTTGCTGCATGTTCTGATGCAAAAAAAAAAAAAGGGTCTGGAAAAGGCATTTTTTGGAGAGGTACAGAAAGAACTCTAAGACAAAGACAACTCTGAGATTTTGTCAGAGATGGTTTTTGTAAAAAAAAAAAAAAAAACCCAAATAAAAAATGAGAAAGCACCAAAATGATTTCCTTAAAGGCATTCCCTCAGTATATGAACTAGTGGCTTTCACAAGAGCTTTTGAAGGTGACTTTGAGAATGTATAACCATGAAACTTAAGAGGAAGATGTTCCAGCTGTTCACGTGACAAAACAGAACTGAGAATTGCTTTCATTCGGTGAGTATGCCAAGCCAGGTAAACTATGACATAGGGATCAGCCTACAGCATGTGCCTGATTCTAAGGCTTGAGGACTTAAGTCTTTCTGAACTCCAGTCAAAACAAAATGAAAAGTGCAGTCCTGCTTTATGTCCCACATCACTAGGTATTCAGGCATGAAACCTGTTTCTCAGGAGTAGTTCCATTAAAAACTGATTATGTGGGTCCTGGAATTTTTCTATTCGGAGGAACACTTTATGTAAAAGTATATAAAAAAAAATCCCAAACCCTAAACCCATCCAGTACTTTTAAAAATCAAGATCATAAGTGTCCAAGTAATTCATATCATTGCACTGCATCATGTAACTATTTGATAACAGCAGTTTTCAAAACCTAGGTTGAACAGACATACTATTCGTCATACAATTCATAGAAGTTTGGGCATACTTTTTTTTTTTTACTGTATTCCCATAAATCTTGTTTATTAAATGTAAGTCCGGAGGCTCTATAAAGGGCACTTTTGCCTCCCAAAATGCACTGCAGAACCTTATTAAAACATACATGCTAATTTAAAAATCTAAAATTAGTGACGTATAGTATATGGGCCAAAGGTTGCCTACTATATGTAAAAAAAGAGGCCATAACCCATTTGACTAAAATTACAAAACTAGGATGCCATTATGAGGTTAAAATTTTTGAATTATTCAATGCTTACAAAGTGACAATTGAATGTGGTTAATCTCAGAAACTAAGACTGAAACATTTCTGGGACTTCCTGCATACATTAACTTTTACTTTATTTTCATCGATCTTCTTGCAAAGGTTGGTCAGCGTCACTCACTGTACATGAAGCTTGAGCAAATAAGTAGGAAAATAAACTCCAGAAAACACAATCAAGACAGTAAGAAGGCGGCTGGGGAAGAGAGGAAGCCCCCGGGGCAGAATTACGGACTCGCTGTACTAAAGGATTTGACCTCTTATTTTGTGTCTATGGGGGAGGGAGGCTGACAGGCCCAAAATGCGCGAGAAAAGGCCCATTTCAATTTGCCCCAAATGTAACCCCCTCCCCCTGCCTTGCTCGGAGCAGGTCCGAGAGCAGCAGCAGCAGCAGCCGCCAGCGGCAAGAGCATGGCGTGTGACTGGGAATACAGGAGGCGTTGCATTCACAAGGTCATTCTCCTTGGCCGAAGCTTGTGGTCCTCGCAATAATATAAAATGAAAAAGTAACGCAGACAAGTAAAAAAAAAAGGCTCAGTGGAAACGCGCGCGACCCGAGGCTGCGAGGCGCTCGCCTCTCCCCCCCCCCGCCCCGCCGCCACCTGCCGCGCGCGCGCTCTGTCTCTCTCTACCTGTTGCAGCTCGTCCATGTAGCATTATGATTATTAGTTTTTTTTTCCTCTCTCCTAAAGTGTCCTCAGAGCCCTCCGGAACTCACGAGTCGCCGCACGGCACCATAGGCCCAATCTAAATAAATAAATACAATGGGCCACTACAGAGGTTGAAGAGAGGGCCGCTGTGGGCGTGGGGGCAGGTTGCAAAGGCAGCGCTCGTGGCCTGCGCTCCGAGGTGGGCAGGGAAGTGGCGGTGTGGAGGCGCTGCCAGTCATTTAAAAAAAAAAAAAAAAAAATCATGTCACATGTCAAAAAGCGGGGCAGACTAAAAAAAAAAAAAAAAAGGAAAAGTTGGCATTGGCTCCCGCCTTCCCCTGGCCATTGGTTGGGAGGGACGGGAGGGACGCGCTGCCTTTGCCCTGCCTGCTTTCCCCCACCCCCGCCTCATTGGGTCAGGGCGACGTCAGTCAGCGGCTCCGGCGACAGACCCAGCTGAGCCGAAGTTACTGCGACACAAGCCCGGGAGGCAGTGCGCTCGCACCCCTGCCTCTCGTGCGGGAGGGGAGGAGTACGGTGCACCTCTTTAGCGCTCTCCCCGCAGGTTTTACTTCGTGCATTTGCCCCGCTCCCGCCCCCCTCCCCGTCTCTCTAGGGCATGCAAAGCGAAGACTCCATTCTGCAGCCGAGGGCGCGCTCAAACTATTTCTCCTTTCATTGCCGCTGCTCCCCCTGCTATATTTTCAGCTGTGGGGTCGGGGGCTCTTCTCTATTTGCTTCCCCTTTCTAACTGGACTTGCAGAGAACTATGGCCATGCATTTTTTTTTAAAGGTATCCCCCTGTTATTTCTCTACCACCACCCTCCTCCCCCTCTCCCCCAACCTTAACTTTAGTCTGTGGTGTCCTACCTGAACCAAGGTGAACCCAACAGGCCCGAAGCTATCCGGAAAGCGGTCTTCCTCCTTCCTTTTCAGTGCTTCCAATGGTTGTCTGCCTGTGCACCTAACGTAATCATCACATTCCAGAGTTCTGTCACTTTATTTCCTTGTTTTTTGGTTTTTGGGGTTTTTTTTAACAATACCCGAGACCGGCATGCACTTTAAACGTAGCCGCCTCATTCAGCCAGGCTCCTAGTGCCCTTACTTCATTCACCTGGTGGGCATAGTTTAAATGCTTCTTAAGCCTGACCTCTGCGAATTCATTTAAAAGTTGCAGACTGCAAGGGCATAAACAGTTTTCGATGCTCTCTGCCTGGTATGCCGCGAAAGCGGCGCATAGGGTTCCAACTCGTTTTTTCTTTTCTATTTTTCTTTTTTTTTTATCACACATGCCATACTTAAGTAACTATAAATCCTGGCGGCAAGTCAAGAGTTGTGACGCATTCTTAAATATGCATGTGTAATTATAAACTTATTATTTTCGTCATTGGGAAAACATAGGAAGGAGCAAGCAAAGCCTGCTGGAGCAGACAAACCCCGACAACATATCTTGAACCTAGTCTCTCTCTCCGTTTGTCTGTATTTAATTTTCTGACAGCACGTTGGAAACAGATTTATAATTCGCACGATCGTCTCTTGTAATAATAACACTAACAAAACAAGACAAAAGTGCTAAGAGGAGCCTACCTCCCGGTAAAAAAAAAAAAAAATGTTTTGCCCATAGTATTTGGGTGAAATACAAATTTAAAAAAGTCCAGACAGATCAGTATAGAAATAGACATGCAAAACATCTCTAGGTAGCAAAGGCAACCAGTCACGTGCTATTCTGCACTTCAATATTCTGCCAATATTGATCTGCACTTCCCAAGCAGACAGGTACTGTGCTGCTCCCAGACTTATCGGGTACTATTTGAAGAAATACAGGTTTTAATTATCTCTTGTGCCTTCACCGATTTAACCGGACTCGACACATGGACCGGGTCCAATTATCTGCCAGTGATCGCGCGCGCGCGTGTGTGTGTTTTTGGTTTTTTCATACCCTAACCGAGCATGGACCTTGCACTCTGTCTGTAGCTTTCTCCCCCCCCCCCCCCCCCCCTCCTTTGCCAGAGATTTCGCACTCACCTTTCCTCTACGACATCACAGGCGGCTGACCTGCGGGCTCCAGCCACTGCCCACAACCACAGCGATGCGTATAGATGTAGAAATATATATATATATATATATATATATATATATATATATTAACGAATAACAACAGCAACAGTAAATCGGAGGTGTAGATTCAGTTCCGAAAAGCCAGAACGGTGAGAATGGCACATAAAACGGCACGGAGCTCCGTCCTGCTGTAGCCTTGCTTGAATAAGAAAATAAAATAGAATAAAATAAAATATCCAGCAAGTTCACTCTGATGCCACTGGCAGCAGCTACGGTTCAGTTTGTCCGGTCACGCCCTCGCTGCTTAAAAAAAAATGCAGCAGTAATAATAACAATAATAATAATAATAATAATCCGTGGAGGAGGTGCCCGATTGGCGAGCAGAAAATGGGTGAGCAAAAAACTTCAAGTCATTCTGTGTGAACTCCCCGCCTGCGCGGACGTCTGAGAGTTTACAGCTATGGAAGGGTGTAAACCTTTCTTTCCTTTTTTTTTTTTAAATAACTCTCTCCTTTTCTCCTTCCTTCCTTCTTCGTTATTCCCCCCCAAGTCTCCCCCTATAAAAAATAATAATTTCCAGGGGTGCCGCTGCCCCGCTGGTCTCCGTCGTGTTTTGGGACTTCTTTAATTACTGTGGCAGTGTCATCATTATTGATCGGTAGCGGGGGTGGGAGGAGGAGGAGGAGGAGGGTTGTGGGGCAGCGGGGTCCGGGGGTGTATTTTCCCGGTGAGTGTCTGCGCTGCTAGGGGAAGAAGAGAGACTGCGAGTGAGGAAGCTGAAGACTTGCGATAAGCCCCAGCATGAGGAGGAGGAGGCGGCGACGGCTGCTGCTGCTGCTACTGCGACGCTCTCCCTCTCCGAGCCTCAGACAGTCAGCTGGGAGAGAGGGGGGGGGGGGGGGGGAGACGGGGAGAGCAGGAGCCGTCCGGGGGGGGGGGGGGGGGGGGGGGAGCGCGCTCCCCCGATCTCTCTCCTGCTTGGCTCGCGCGTCGCTTTTCCTGTCGCTAGCTGCCGTGTGGTGAGAGGCGCGCGCACGCACGTGCAGACAGTGGCGCGCGAGAGAGAGAGAGAGAGAGAGTGTGTGTGTATGTGGTGTGTGTCTGTGTGTGACAGGGAGCGGGCAGCGTCGGGACGCTGACGTCACCGTCCGGCTCCTCTTCCCAGCCGCTCACCTGTACCCCGCCGCTGTCTCCGTTTCCGTCTCAGCCGCTGTTTCTTTGCTGTGCTCTGCGCCGCCTACTGGGTTGAGGTAAGCTTGGAGTCCAGGCTACCAGACAACAGCGGTCTCTTCCCCTTGATTATTGTTATTACCCTTTCACCCCCACCCCAAACACTTTCTTGCATCGGCAAGACACAGGTGTCATATTGGGACATCTTTGTCTGAAAAGGAAATATTAACTCGCCCGTCAGCTGTGCCTTCACTTACTCCTGCTCGTCTGAAGAGGGAAGGCGAGTATTTGAGAGAGCTGGGAGACGAGCTAAAAGGAACCGGGACCGTCCTTCCTTTTTAATGAAAGCTAAAGGACCAGCTGACACTGGGGATACAGGGGCAGCTGCCCATGCTTGGTCGTCGTCTCCCTGGATGGGTATGGATGCTGTATCTACCTATGCAAAACCTGGCCTTTTAGGAGCAAATGAGCTTTTATTGCAACATTTATGATACTTTTATGTCAATACACGAAGACATTATTTGCAATTAGTGGAAACCTCCCTCACTCTCATCTGACATGCAGTAGTGACATTTTAAGGCTATGCACTATGGCATAAAAATAATTTGCTTCCTGAACCTCTATGGTATCGCTCTCATTTATAAGAGCATTCATTTATCATAACTAGGAATTTTCAGCTTCCTCTCCTCTTTAGTGACTCAACAGGCTGGAAGGTATGAGAGAGCATTTTATTATTCCAGAAATTTACAGTAAGTGACTCCACTGGTGTGTGTGTGTGTGTGTGTGTGGTGTGACTACCAAGCAGATTTTACTCCAAGGCACTGGAATCAATCGAAACCTTTGAGAGAGCTGCAACTGCAAACCCCTTCTGTTAAACACAAGGAGGAGCTTGCTTATTTTTAACTGCTGGCTCAAATTATACATACCAGTATTATATAAATAGTTACCAACAGCATATAGAAAGGTTGTTCTACAGCTTACATGGCAACACACGGGAATACCCTTGCAGGATAAAGTGGCTTTAGTCACTGACTCCTGTCAGATGTGAGAGGATATTCTAGTGGCAGGGAGCAAACTGACACAAGAGTGTAAAAACAGCTCCCCCATGGCTAAATTGTGCACTGTCCCTGGAGTCTGGAAATACAGACATAGTTATTCCTGACGTTACAAACTGATCTGCGACATTCACCGTTTCCACCGGTAACTATAGGACATAGCTAAAAAAAAAAAAAAATCATTTCACTTTATGGCATAAGCATAGAAAAAGAAATGTAAGGCCCAAGTGGTCTGCCAAATTTAATTCCTTGGCGCAATGCCATAGACCTCAGATGAACTCTAGCTCTCCTTTCCCTCCTTCACAACTAACGATCCTTTGTGCTTATCCCATGCTTTCTTGAATTTTGCTACTGTTTTTGTCTCCCTCACCTTGACTGGGAGGTTATTCCAAGCACCCATCACTTTTTTTTTACTGTGAAGAAATACTTTCTGGTGTTACTCCTGAGTTTACTTCTTACAGCCTCATATCATGACATCTAGAGTAGGGATGTGAATAGTTTTTTGACGATTTAAAAAATCGTCCGATATTTTTTAAATCGTCAAAAATCGTTAGAGTGCGCGATACAATAGAAATTCCCCCGATTTATCGTGAAAAATCGTAAATCGGGGATTTGGGGGGAGGGCGGGAAAACCGGCACACCAAAACAACCCCTAAACCCACCCCAACCCTTTAAAACTAAACCCTTACCTTCCCCCACCCTCCCAAACCCCCCCCCAAAATGTTTTACGAGTACCTGGTGGTCCAGTGGAAGCCCCGGGACCGATCTCCCGCTCTCGGGCCATCGGCGCCATTTTGATGCCACTAATAAAAATGGCGCCGATGGCCCGATAAAAACAAAAACACCGACCCTTTAAAAACCAACCCCTTAGCTTCCCCCACCCTCCCGACCTCTCCAAAAATGTTTTAAAATGACCTGGTGGTCCAGTGGGGGCGCGGGGAGCGATCTCCCGCTCTCAGGCCATCGACTGCCACTAATAAAAATGGCGCCGAAGGCCCTTTGCCCTTACCATGTGACAGGGTATCCGTGCCATTGGCCGGCCCCTGTCACATGGTAGGAGCACTGGATGGCCGGCGCCTAGTCACTCAAAATGGTGCCAATGGCCCGAGAGCGGGAGATCAATCCCGGGGCTTCCACTGGACCACCAGGTACTCGAAAAAAGTTTTGGGGGGGTCGGGAGGGTGGGGGAAGCTAAGGGGTTGGTTTTTAAGGGTCAGGGTGGGTTTTTTGTTTATTGGATCGAGCGCAGCCGATAAACAAAAACCCAATCGGGCCGGACGATAAAAATTTTAAGATTTGAATCGGAACCGGAACGGATCAGATTCCGGTTCTGATTCACATCTCTAATCTAGAGCATTGTTTTGTCTGACAAAAGTTGGCTTCTTGTGCATTATTTACCTCTTTAAGGTGTGTGAATGCCTCTATCATATTCTCTTGTCTCTGCTCTCTTCTAGGGCAGAGTGTCCCAAACATGTCCTGGGGATCACACAGCCAGGCAGGTTTTCAGGAAGGCATTCACAACGAATATGCAAGAGATGCATTTGTATGCATTGGCAATCCAGTATACCACCTGTTAATTTATCTCATGTATGTTCATTGGGGCTGTGGGGTCCCCAGGACAGGATTGGGAAACCCCGCTCTAGACTATACTTATTTTATTTAAAAATTTATTGCCCATTTATCTACAGTTCTTTTTTAGGTCCAGTCTTAAGTCTCATCTTATAAGGGTTTTGGTGCAGCATCTGCACCATTTTAATAGCCCTTCTCTGAACTACCTCCACCTTATCTATATCCTTTTGGAGGTGCAGCTTCCAGAACTGGATGCACTACTGTAGGTGAGGTCTCACAATTGACCTGTACAGAGGCATTATCATCTTCCTTTTCCTACCGTATTTATGTATGTATGTATTTATTTATTTAATATTCTGCCTTTCCCAACTTCAAAGGGGATTAGATTCAGCTACTGGTTGTACTTCTCCCTACCCACCATAGACTTTACTTGAACTCACAGCAAGGGAGCTAGAAGAAAAATATCATCGATTGCAGAAAATGAATGGAAATGTTCTTAAATCTGAAAAAAGCAAACAGGGCCATTTATCAAATCACGTTAGGGCCCTAACGCCCAGGACAACGCCATATCGCCTGTGATAAATAACGCAACGCGAGATGCGTATGCAAATTTTAAAATTTTTCCTGAATGGGAGGAGTTTGGGTGGAGGAAATTAAAACGAGGGGTGCTTAGCATTCCGTGTGATAGCGTAACGCATGTTTTAACACCAAGAATAACTACACTTTTTTCCTTTGCGTCAAACTAGGTCAAGAGTACATTGTACAAATCTCATCTTTGTGTACCTTTTGTTGCGGTTCTGGCCGCGAGCACCGCGGCCAGGCCCTTACCTCCAGGCTCCCGGACCTGCTCCTGCTTCCAGAGGCCTGGTTTGCGGCCTGTTTGGCGGCATCCCCACTGGGGCTGCGCCACTGCGAGGTCTCCCATGGATGCCTGGCTCCTAGGCACGCGCATGCGCACGCCACTTGGGCGCTTTTCTAGGCTGTTTTCCCGCCAGTGGTGACTCCGCCCAACTCCTGACATCAGACGCCGCGGCCTTGATAAGCCGGCTGTGGCCATCCAGTATTTGCCTTGCAATGGGTTAGCCTCCCGGTTTCCTGTTGCACTGTGCCCCGGAGTGACTCACTTTGCTTTGTCGCTCCGTTCCTGTTACAGTACCTGCCTGGTTTCTGCCTGCCTGCTACAGTACCTGGTTGGTTCCTGCTTGCCGGCTATAGTACTTGCTTGGTTCCAGCCTGCCTGCTACAGTTCCTGCCTGGCTCCAGTACCCGAATCCTGCTACAGTTCCTGCCTGGTTCCAGAACCCGAGCCCAGTTACAGTATTGCTACTGTCCTAGTCTGGTTCCAGTTACCTGTCCTGATCCACAACCCGCCTAAGTCCCAGCGGCCGGGTCCCTTCGGGCTCCTCCCGGGGGGGCTTCTGCTTCCAAGGGTGAAGCCACCTAAGTCCCAGCGGTTGGGCTCCTGTGGGCTCCTCCCGGGGGAGTACCAGCTTCCAGGGTGAAGAGCATCCACGTCCTGCCTGAACATCTGCCTCCCGGCCTGCTGTTCATTAGAGACATTGACCATCTATTCCCAGTCTCCAGCAGGTCGGCCCAAGGGTCCACTAAACAGAGACTCCCATAACACCTTTCCTCGCTCCAAATCATGTCAAATCTTCGCTGATGTGTACTGTGCTGTTCATACCTCTACTGTGCATGTAAAACTGCCCCCCAAAACCTAGACCACCACCAAAACCTCACCCCGAGTTACTAGTTGCCCCTCCTATAGTGGTATAAAAAGTTTACAAATATCAGAGCTTTTAAAGAGTCTCTCTCTTTAGTATAAGAAAATAAATAAAGGCATATAGCTGTTGTCTAAGGTGTTTTGCCCTTTAATAATGCTAATGTCAGATTTGCCTACAAGCACAGGTTTGCCGCAATAATATAAATTAAAGTACACGCACACTTTTGCATTCATTATTGCCCCTGAATGACTTTCTTTCATGCTAACTCAAATGATGCTAAAAATGATGGAACAATATAAGCACTTAAGCATATCCATAAAATAAGAACAAAATTAATTTATAGCAGAATACAATATGCATCCTATAACATACAATAATTAATTAATTAAAAAAAATGTACCAAAGCAACCATTAATGATCCCACAATATAAATTAATCATCTAACCTAAATCAAAACAGACCTGCAGTATATAATAAAAATATGTAATATGACCACCCCGTATACCAATAAATCCAAAAGGATTCACAGATCCCAAACCCAAAATTAACCAATCCCTCCATTAAAAGGGAAACATGAAACAACAAACAGCCCACTGGCATATAACCTCCATTGAAAGTTCCCACGCAGAGATCATATGCCAGCTCGAAGAACCAAGTCTTCGGAGACTGACAAAATGAAAGATCAGCCACCCTTGGCGCGAATTTTCCCAGGCTTACTATTTCATAGCCAGAGCAAGAAAAACCTCAATTCCCAGTTTGAGCCAACCATACCTCTTTAATAGAAGGCACCTCATAGGATGGTTTGGTGAATATGGGAAAAAAATGATATTAAAGAGAAAGACCCTGGGCCTATGCCATTCAGGAGGCAGCGTAAAGCCTCCAAGACTGGCTTAATAATGCCCATGGGTCAAAAACCCTGCCAAAAGGTGAGCAGCTGCATTTGGATTCGCTGCAACGGTTTGGATGAAAGCCCAAGATGCAGTGCTTTGCCAGTACTCTTAAGCAAGATACCAGCGAGGAATCGAAAAAGTAAGATTTGAGCTGCCGATTCGTTGGAAGATACTAATAAGCATTTTTCACTACGCTAGAAAGTTGCGCGTTCATGTCTTGATTAAAATCTAAATAGCTCCCCAAATTATGAACCTCTTCTCTAGCTTACAGTTCACTCCCATTTAACAGTAGTGGAAAGGGGTTAGCATGGGGAGCTAAATGACCTACATGTAAGAGTTCAGGCCTTGCTCTGAACACTTCGTGAACTGGCGAGTAATAAATGTTACATAAATAAAATAAGGCCAAAGCTTATTGATAGTGACCTTAATAGTTCCTACTTTCTCTAAGTGTTATTTTTCTGTAGGAACTAACAGGCCATTTTGGTTAGGTACAGTATGCACATTGCTCCGTCCCCTGCTGTTTTCATGTCCTCAGAAGTGCCCCTTAATGGAGGCAAAATTATCTGACTTCTAGAACACAGGTAATTTTGCCCATGTCGAAGGTGGCAATAGTCAGAGCTCCCTTTTCCTCAGGTAAAGCAGTGTGTCACCCACAGAAATGACTTTCATTATTGTCCTCTAAATGCATAATCATAACTTGGAACTGCTAGTGAGGATGAATTGAGCAGCAACAGTAGAGTGACACTAAATTTTGGCTTGGGCTGGTGCAAGTGTACCTGATCTGCTTGGTCAGCACTTTGCAAGAGCCTGGGGCAAGAGCCTGATCATAAGGACCATAACATGGGTGAAAAAATGGGGATAAGTTCCAAGACGGGGTGTTACAATGTGAGATGCTAAGCCCTAAAGAGGAGCCGGGACTGAAAATTGTAGCAAAGCAATGAGGAGGTGGCAGGGATCTCCTAGGGAGGAGGAGTCCCAAGTGAGAGGCACACACTTTGTCTGTCAGCATGGGTGAAAACGAGCCATAGTTATTTTGCAAGTGGAACACCATTTAGTTAACTCATTGGTCCCATGATGAGGAAAAATGTAGCCTTAGCCATTGTTGATCAACCTAATCTTCAGGAATAACGAACATGACACTCTTCGCTGCCCTAAGTGTGACTCCTTTATATCACAGAATTTATAAAGCATAATAGGACAGAATGGAGTTGAAACCTACTAAAAGTGAAAGAACCACACCCTGCACACACCCCAAAAAATATTGGATGTGGCATGTTGAAGCTTCCTACTGTTCATGATTCACAGACCGGCACATGCACATCAGCCAATCACTAATGCTTTCACAATGATGCCCAGTTTATAGAAAAACCTTTACGGCTCTGGGAGCTGTTTGAAAAGTGAGCAGTGAAATCATATTTTCTTTTTAATCTTGAAATCTTAAGTGCTCACGTCATTTGTCTTTGGTCTATGGTATAAAAGAGTGGGGCTGAGGAGGTGGAGAAGGGGGGTCCTGAAGAGCCACGCATCGAGTATGAGATTATGGATCGGATTTACCTCCCCCTCCCCCATTTTGTATTTACGGGGAAAATGCTTTGTACATGTGGCTCTATATGAGATATGACCATATGGATCAAATGAATCTTTATTCCTCTGTAAACACATCAAAATTATGTTTCTAAGCAGTGCCACATAGCATGCTTTTTATTGTAATAACTTAACACCAGCCAAAATGTCTGGGAAGTACACCATTTGCACATTTATGCATATCATTACACATCTTATATTTTTTTATTTATTTACTTAAATTTATAAGTCGCCCAGGTTCTAGAGAACTCGGAGCAGGATACAGTCTCAAACAAAACTATTGCAACACCTGAATAAGCAGGAATTAGTCCACACACATAAAACTTGTGCTGATTCAACCCCCCTATTGTGTCTGATATATAAAATGGTAAGTTTTAACATTTTAAACCAATAAAAACTATGAACATTGATCATTGCTTCACCGCCTTGAATTTTAGCAAATGCTTTGTTGACAGTAAAATGAGAACTGCACAACAAATTGATGTTCTGATAACCTTTAAAACTCTTTTAATGAAACAAACTTCCCAGAGGGTCACATTCAATAAAGACTTTCTCTCATGTGGCGCCAATGACAAGAATTCCTGATAAATACAGCTGAGAGAGAGGAGAAAAATAATATATTCCTTAACACTGCCAGTGCTGTCTTTCAAAAAAACTGGCCAAGTCTCCACACCTTGGCTATAAACAATGGAACAGAGTCATGCACAGGAGCTCATTATACAACCATTTGTTGTTGGAGTTCTGTGTTGAATGCTTTAGAGTCTTGGTCTGAGTTTCATAAAATTTAAAGCTTTCCTTTGCCCTTGCTAACAAGGGCAGGGGTGGATTCAAAACATAGGAGGAGATGTTTACTGCTTTAATGCACAATTTCTGCCTCCTGCCTTCCCGCACCTCCCAGTCATACTTTTGCAACTCTCAGTGCATTTCTGTAAATTTGTATATCTATATTATTAATCTCTGTGTGTGTTTGTGTGTGTGTGTGTGTGTGTGTGTGTTTGAGTTCAATGAGAGGTTGCAGTACCAGCAGCAGCAACAGGGTGGCAGTATAATGAATTAATCAGAATTTGCCATACCAGGAGTGGTCACCGGGCTTCTGTTTAATGGGAAACGAGCCACTGCTGCAACTGGGCCCAGCAGAAAAAGGAGACACAGATTCTACCCATGAGATTTGTTAAATATTTCATTAAAATATACTCCATTAGTCTTCCAGGCCTAGTAGTCCATGGAATAGCGAATGACAAGATGTTTGCTGGTACTTACTCTTTATTGGTCAAAAATATTGAAAGAATTCTTATGATTATATTGGAGTATGTATTCCTTTTCTATTTACTATGATTATAAAATTTTAGTGTAATTTGAATAATATTAACTTTCCTCTATCAAAATCCAATCTCCCCCCCCCCCAAAAAAAAAATGTTGATTATTTGAGTGTAATAATATTTGGATTTACATAGCACAATTGATCAGAAAGAATCCCAATCTTCTTTATTTCAGAAAGTGCTACTCTCAGGTAAGAATATAAGAACTATCATACTAGGTTAGATAAGGGTCCATCAAGCTCAGTATCCTGTATCCAACAATGGCCAGGATACTGGCAGGATCCCAGAGCAGATAGATTTGATGCTACATATGTTCAGGGATAAGCAGTAGCTTTTTCTCAAGTCTACCTGTTTAATAACAGTTTATGGACATTTCCTTTGAGAACTTGTACAAACATTTTTTAAACCCAGCTATGCTAACTGCCTTCACCACATCTTCTGGCAATGAATTCCAGAGCATGTTGAGTGAAAAGTTATTTATTTATTTATTTGTTTGTTTGTTTATTTTGGTGACTTTTCTATACCGTCATTTAGAGCATTTCCTTCACATATATGTTCTCTGATTTGTTTTAAAAGTACTTCATGGAGTGTTTCCTAGTCTTTTTATTTTTTGGAAGTGTAAGCAACCAATTCTCATTTATCCATTCCACTCCACTAGTGATTTTATACATCTCTATCATATCTCCCCCCTCAGCCATCTCTTCTCCAAGCTGAACAGCCCTAACCTCTTTAGGCTTTCCTCATAATTTTGGAGTAGATGATCTGGGAGCAAATTTCTGGCACTTAGACTACATGAAAGGTCTTTAAAGGGAGAAGAAGTCATATTGTGACTACCACCCCGATTGTAGCTGGGTAAATTAAGGCTCAGGTTGATGACTTGACTTGCTTAAAGTCACAAGGAGTGCCTGTAGGGATTTCAGCTTGCTTCTCTGGAGACCTTCTGGCTCGTAGTTAAGTCCACTCAAAGGCAAATTCTCCACCCAGTGGAGGAAAACCAGTAAAAAAAAACAGCAAAATATGATGTCTTCAGCTATACAACTATTTGTCCTAGAGCAGGAATCTCCAAACTTTTCAGAGGAATTGCCATATAAAACATTTCATATAATTGCCTAAATCCAAGCCTGCCACCATAATGCTGGTCCTGCAATAACAGCAGCAGCAGCAAGCAAGCAGAGCCAGGAAATTCAGCGCAAGGCATTTTGCAGCTCTTGTGGATTGACTGGCTGTTGTCGCTCACCCCTCCAGGAGGGCAGAGTTAGCAAACTGTTCTGCTTTTCTTCTGAAAGGGGGAGGAGTAGCAATCTGTCATGATCTGCTCCTCCAGAGGGGAGGAGTTAGCTATCTGTGGTGCTGACCCTGCCAGGAGGGCAGAGTTAGTAATCTGTTAGCGAACTGCTGTTAGATGCTCCTGTAAGGGAAGGAGGTAGCAATCTGTTATGGATCAACTCCCCAGGGAAGAGGAGTTGGCAATCTGTTCTATCACACTTTTCTGAGTTGTTAACCATAGGTATATTGTACTTCGCTACTGAGATAGCAATCTATCATACCTCCGCTACGGAGTAGCAATCTGTTATATATAGGCTGCTGACAAGTACCATAGAAAGAGAAGATAGCTATCTATATAATACTTCCGTAAGCGGTGTTAGTGGTCTGTAGTGGTTGGCTCCCACAGAGTGATAGTAGTGTAAGGAATGACCACATGGAGGAAATAGTGAATCCCTGGGCTGATGGCAGATGACAGCGCCCCCAGGAGGAGATCCTAAGAGGAACCACCGGCTAGGCTAGAATATGAAGTAAACACAAATAGTTCTTTATTAAGCTGGAAGCTAGACCACCAGTGGTGGCAGTAGTGAGTCGAGGTGTCTGGTAGGGCTGAAGTCCTTCTGATACTGGAATATAATCTCTGGGTTGCTGAGCTGTAGAGAGAGACTAGAAGTAGTGAGTAGCAGGGTATACTGGAATCAAGATGGTACACTCACAATAGTAGATGTCTGCACTGGTCTCTATGCCATAAAGAGTCTTCAGTATATTCAGGAACAGGAGCCGTAGACGAGCACTGGTTCCTCTAAACAGTCTGTAATAAGAACTCACAGTAGTTATATATGAAATGGCTTCTAGAGTAGAAGAGAGTCTGTAAAGGATTCTAGGAACATGGGCCCTCGTGGAGCGAGTACCGGTTCCTAACTGCAATCTTGCCAATATAACTCTCGATCTCCGTACCTGCGATAACGTCTTGGACAGAAGGGAGTCTTCAGAGCTATAGGAATGTAGGCCCTCGTGGAGCGAGTACCGATTCCAATCTACAATAGAACTCACTGTGTTCATGTCCGCGATCGCTTCCAGGCAATGAGGAGTCTTCTGAGTATTCCGGCAATCTGAAATTAAGAAGAGAGAGCGGAGCCCCTGTGGAGCGGGTACTCCTGGTAAGGATTCCCCTCGCTGACTAGGATCGATGTTTGCAAGTATCGTGGACTGCCGAAGCAAGTCCTGTTGGAGTTCCTTGCTAACTCGTTAGAGGTTAGCAAACAAAGCAAACTTTTAAAGTGAAAATGGATGACGTCACTACGGAGGGACGCCCCCGAGGTTCGCGCCCTTGCTGGTACAAAGTCTGGAGCGCACGCGTGCGCGCCCTCACGTCATCAGGAACATGGCGGATCCTTAGCGTCAAGCCAGCCCGGGGACACCGGGACCAAGAGGCAGGGAGAAGCCGCGGCTGCATCTGTCCATCAGAGCCGAAAGGAATCGCTCCCAAGGTAGAGAGGGTGGAGCGAGGGGCAAGAAGAGGCACGAACGCAACACTGGCCCTGCAACTCCCCTCCCCTTGCATGGATTTCCATGGTAACAGGAATGAATGACTACATAGATGGTAACTGACGAAACAGTTTCAGCTTCCTGGACCATGGGAAGGACTGCTGAGCAGAGACAGAGTCCAACTGTTGAAGAAGGGGGGCACAGTTTCTTCCAGCATAGACTAGCAAATCTTCTAAAGCGGGCTTTAAACTAGGATATTGGGGATGAGTGGAGTGGAGGAGTAGCCTAGTGGCTAGGAACCAAGAGACCAGGGTTCAAGTCCCACTGTCGCTCCTTGTGACCTTGGGCAAGTCACTTTACCCTCCATTGCCTCAGGTACAAACGTAGGAGGTCATTTTCTAAAGGGATCGCACGCGAAAAGGGACTTTTCACATGCAAAAAGTCCCTTTTCTTGTGCGATAGCTAAATCAGGGCGGAGTCAGGGTGGAGTCCGCACCGGAAAGGGAGGAGTCGGGGCGGACTCCACGACGACTTTGCTGACTGCGAAAAGGTAGGACCCCTTATCGCTGCCAGTAACGCGCCTATTAGCACCACCTTTCACGGTGGCGCTATTGGGTGCGAAAGCCGGCTGCGATCACACCGCAGTGGTGTGATCGCTGCCGGCTTTCGCAGGCCCACCCTCCACTTCGGCCCCACATTACCGCGGGATTCACAAATCCCTGCAGTGTTAGAAAATCCAGCCCTTAGTTTGTAAGCCCTCTGGGGATAGGGAAATACCTACAGTACCTGAAAATACCTACAGTACCTGAAAATACCTACAGTATCTGAAAAAAGTGTGAAAAGTGGAATATAAAAAAAAAAATCTAAATAAAACCCTAAGGTAAATGAAAGTGCTCAGGTAAGTAAAACAAATATTGTAGAGAAATAAATGGGAAAAAAGTGCAACTCATGGAAAGCTGTGGACACAATTGTTCATAGGATAGGAAATAAACGGTAGATTTTTAAAAAGTTGTGCACATGGAAAACGGGGGTTACGCTCGTGGCTGGGCCTTGCGCGCAGAACTGCCAGGCCTCTTTGAAGGGGCAGGCCTGGGGGCGTGTTCTGGGCATGTTGGGCGGGCCGGGACAGAGCCATTCATCGCTGTCTTGGAGCCTCGTGCGCCGGCCGGCTGCTGGCGCGTGCAGATTACTTCAGGTTAGGCCCTGAAGTAAGTATTGAAACAAAAAAAAAGGAATAGGTAGGATTTAGGGGTTGGAGAGGACAGGGGAAGGGGAAGGGAGGTTAGGTAGGGAGTAGGGAAGTTCCCTCCCAGTCCGCCCCTTAATTGCATAAATCCTTCCCCTGCCCCCCTTGTGCGCGCTGCCCACACGGATTATAAAATCCGGCGTGTATGTGCGCGCGGCCCATCTTAAACAGAAGACATGGATAGAGATTTAATGAAGGATATTCAAAAAATTGCTATGAAAAGTGAGGTTCAATTGCTAGTGGATTTCAATCTGCCAGATATTGATTGGGACATCCCGGCTGCAGTATCTTCTAGAAGCAGGGAGATACTGGATTCTCTGCAGGAAGAACTATTCTATCAACTGGTAACAAAACCCACACAGGAGCGGGCAATACTGGACCTGATGCTTACCAATGAGAACAGTGCTTCTGATGTTCTAATGCATGGGATCCAGTGATCACCGGATGGTGTGGTTCAGGATTAGAATGCAGGAGATGAAGGTTCATTCAAAGGCGAGGGTCCTAGACTTCAGAAAATCTAGCTTTGTTAAAATGGGGGTGCAAGTAAGGTAGTTAGCTGTATGAGAAAATGTATAAATAGAAGAGCAATGGGCAAAACGAGAAGGAGATATTATAACCTTTTTGTTAAGAAAGTAAATAAATGAAAGAGGAAAAAAAAAGACCATTATGGTTTTCTAAAGATGTAGTTGAAAATGTAAGAAAAAAAGGTTAGCACTCATAAACCTAAAGAGATCACAGAAAAAAGAAGATAGGCAACAATATCTGGAACAGCTTTGAGAAGCTGGAAAAGTAGTCAGGATTGCAAAGATACAAATGGAAGAGAAAATTGCAAGCACAGTAAAACAGGAAGACAAGACTTTTCAAAGCTATGTTAGTGATAAAAGGAAGTGCAATAGCGGGATTGTGAGACTCAGAGGTGAAGGGGAGGAATATGTTGAGGCTTAGGAGAAAAAAGTGAAATTGCTTAACAAATATTTCTGTTCAGCCTTCGCTGTGGAAGGGCCAGGAGCAGGACAACATAAAATGAACACATATAGGATTTAAAGTGAAGTAAAACTTAATTGAGTTTCTGAAATGTTTGTTCATGAGGAGCTAACTAAACTTAAAGTTGATAATGCAATGAAGCCATAGGCGCCAGCTCTGTGGGTGCTTGAGCACCCCCAATATTGTCTCCTGCACTCCTGCATATTGGGAGCTGAAAGCTCGATGCCACAGGGGTGCCAGGTAAGGCAGGAAGGAAGTGTTTCTGTCTCCTAGTTACTGCTATTACCTCTCCCTGCAGTCCATTGGCTGTGGAATGTCTGACCAATGGGCTTTGGGGAAGGCAGGCACTGTCTATCTCCCAGTCACTGTTTCCGCCTTCCCCTGCAGCCTATTGGCTGGCTGTGGAATGTCCGCTCAATAGAGAACCGGAGAGCATCAGCACCCAAGAACAGGCTTCCTGAGGTGCAATTTGGATGGGGATGGCTGCTGATAGAAGTGCTAGGAAGGAAAAAAGGGATAGATAAATTATGAGCAGGGTGAATGAGGGGCTCAGAGAATTGCTGGGAGTTAGTTATAAAGGGAGGACCGGCTGGGAGAGCAACTGAAAGAAGGAATTCTGGCTGGGAGGGAGAAAGGCACTGGGAGAAGAGTTGTGGGAGAGGGAGAGGAGTAGTCATAGGCTGTGAGGGTGAGAGGGGCAGGGAGAATAACAGAGAAAGGTAACAGAGGGGACATGGGCTATGAGAAGGAGACGGTAGCTGAGAGAAAGGAAAGGGGGATACAAGCTGGGAGAGAGGGCATGGGCTATGATAAGAAGAGGAACAGGGGAGAGTGATTAGGTGAAGGGAACTTTAAAAGGAAGAGAGAGGTGAAGAGGTCTGGGAAAGCAGCTATGTGGGTTGGGATGGGGGTCTGACAGAGGAGGTAAACCCAGAGAAGGGTTGTGGGAAGAGAGGGGATCATGATGGAGGGAAGAGACAAGAAGAGGTGAGGAGGGAGATGGAAGTGGTAAGAGGGGATGAGACCAAGAGGAGGTGAGGGAAGATAATGAGCTGTGGAGAGACAGCCGGTGGACAGAAAGAGTTATACACATGGAGGAAAAAAAATATGAAAAAAAAACCGAAACAAAACAAAACAGGAAGACTAGAAAATAAGCTTTAAAAGAAAAAAGGTCTAAGGCAGAGAGGTAACTGAGAAAAAGCCAAAAGCCAGCAGAGACAGAGAAAAGATTCAAACTACAGACACAAAGGTTAGAATAATTATTTATTTTACATTTGGTGAAGATTCTTGTGCTAGTTGGGCAGGGTCAAAGCTGAGGGGGCAGATGGTATCTGCCCTTGATTCCAGCCCTGCAGTCACCAGGGTAAATAATAGGGATGTGCATCGTTTTTCTTGCGGATGAAAATATTGTACAATATTTTCTAATCTGCCAGGTATTGGACGGTCCCCGAAAGCGATAGGAAAACCCCACTAAATTTTCGTGTGGTTTTCTTATCGTTTGGGGGGGGGGGCGGGAAGAAAGGGCACACAGAAAAAAAAACCCAAACCCACCCCGACCCTTTAAATCTAATTATTTAGAATCCCCCACCCTCCCGACCCCCCCCAAACTTTCCTAAAGTACCTGGTGGTCCAGCAGGGGTCCCGTGAGCGATCTCCCACTCTCAGGCCGTCGGCTGCCACTAATCAAAATGGCGCCAATGGCCCTTTGCCCTTACCATGTGACAGGGGCTATTGGTGCCATTGGCCGGCCCCTATCACATGGTAGGAGCAATGGATGGCCCGCGCCATTTTTTAAGATGGCACTGGCCGTCCATTGCTCCTACCATGTGACAGGGTCCGGCCAATGGCACCGATAGCCTCTATCACATGGTAAGGGCAAAGGGCCATCAGCACCATTTTTGTTTACTGGCAGCCGACGGCCCGAGAGCGGGAGATCACTCCTGGGACCCCCACTGGACCACAGGTACTTTAGGAAAGTTTTTTTTTGGGGGGGGGGGGGTGTTGGGAGGGTGGGGGATTCTAAACAATTAGATTTAAAGGATCAGGGTGGGGGTTTTTTTTCAGCTTGGGACAAAGATTTCCCGCGGTTCTATGAACACTATTCCGGAACCAATTCACATGTCTAGTAAATAAGGTATTTTACTGGAAGGAATGGAAGGGGGAGGAGGTTGTGATGGCCTGTGATATTTAGGCTCAAAATTTCTTTTAAAAATTGGGAGCTCTACTATTGAGAGGGGCCGTAGTCAGGGCGTGAATTGAGATGAGCAGTGCTCCCTTTGCTACAAAAGTAAATAAAACATTCCCCTGTTACATCCCATAGGAGACAGCAGTTTCATTTTGGGGCTTCCAAATCCAGGGTCAGAAAGCCATGAATAAACAGAATTACCATTATAATATAATAAACCTCCCATATCAAAACAACCCTAACAACCTTATCTATGAAAAGGCAACACTACACATATTACACCAGGCCCTAGAACACCAATAAAAACCCTTATTAGGAAACCATACAAGCTCATGCACATTGTCTCCTGTTATCATTGAGCCATGGTGGGATGAGCTTTACCACAGTCCCAGGGCCTTCCTCTGCTATCTTCGGGCCGTGGTGGGATGAGCTCCACCACTGCACCGGGGGCCTCCTGCTATCTTCGGGCCATATGGCCCACCGATCTTCCTGCTTGGGGAAGGGGAAGGGAGCAGAAGCTGTGTGCGGGCATGCATGCACGCATGCTCAGACACAGAAGACCGGCCTCTCCTTCCATCACTGGCACTTTCCTTTGGCCGCCGGCTGGTTAGGCTCCACCGGCGGCCCCTCCTGCTGCCACCGGCCTGCTGTCTCCCGAAGTGTGCCGCTCTGTGCAAAAGCATGGTATGCACACCTGGTTGCGCTAGACCTGCACCTACCCACAGAGGAAAACACTAATGTACCATCATACTTCTTGACAATGGACTTTAATTTATAATTACCAATCAGTAAACTTTCATTTAAAACCCAGAGCCTGGTCCTGCCTATTTATTACAGCCTCTCACCTCATGAGAAGCACGTACAGTATACACACACTGGGAGCTTTTTAACATCAACTGGGCCTCAGGGACTGTGAGTCAAGTATAGGATGGAATTGCTAGCTGGTGCAGCTCCAAACATAGAAATTAGTTGTGTGCCCTGAAAGGAGTAACTACTCCCAAAAGAGGGGTTACAGTAGTGTACTTGGATTTCAGTAAGGCCTTTGACACAATTCCTCATAGGCAGCTTATAAATAAATTGAATGCCAGGCCTATTTCTCTCTTAAATTTTGACCAAAAGTTGTTTGCTAAAATCATCTGGCGGTGCTTTTACCGTCTATAATTGGGTCTGGCCAGGTGGGATTTGTTTGAAAACGATATGTTCTCACAAATGTTAGACTCTTGTTAGTGGCCATGGAGCTTTGTCACAAAAATGGTGAATCTTATCTGGTAGTCAGCTTAAATGCTGAAAAAGCGTTCGATAGAGTGGAGGGAAGGTATTTATTTTACCTTCTCTGCTGTATGGGGTTGGATGGCCTTTTCTTTGACACAGTTCAGTTATTATAACACCAACCGAAGGCCTCACTTATAGCCAATGGATCTCATTCTGCTTTATTTTCCATTGCGCGTGGTACAAGACAAGGGTGCTCCTTGTCCCCTTTATTGTTTCTTTTGACTCTATACCCTTGTTGAATTATATACAGTTATCTGAAGAGGTACAGGGAATAAAATTGGGAAATATGTTGTTTAAATATGTGGCCTTTGCTGATGATATATTGGTTTTCCATACTAACCCCCTCAAGTCGTTGGGGCTTTTATTGGATGATTTTGGTGTTTTCTCTGGTTTTTGTTTAAACAAGGAGAAGTCAGAAGCACTGTTTTTTCCTGAATCCCTTAAAGAACGATGGAGAGCCCATTTTCCATTACATTGAGCAGATAGCACTATTCAGTATTTGGGTTTACAGGTCTCTATTAATTTGTCGGCTCTCTATAATTTAAACATTTCCAAATTGTTGGCATTCACCAGGAATAAATTATAGGCCTGGAAGAATTTGCCCCTTTCCTTGGGTGGTCGAATTAACATTTTTAAAATGATCATTCTTCCAAAATGGCTATATGTGCTTCAAAACCTTCCCTTGCAGATAAAACACAAAGATCATCTACTTCTGGATAAACCACTATGCCACTTTATTTGGTTGAAGGAGCGATGGGATTGTAGTGGAATGGGGGTTCCAGATTTGGCGGTTTATAACGTAGGCCTGGATTCATCTTTCTTTGCAGAATGATGATTCCTGTGAAAACGGGGGTTGGGGGGCGAAGTGGGGGGGGGGGGCGGGCCTACGAAAGCCCGCAGCCTTCGCACGCCGGCTGCCAGCTTTCGCACCGAATAGCACCACCGTGAAAGGTGGTGCTATTTGGCGCACTACTGCCGACGATAATGTTAGTAACGTTATCGCCGGCAGCAAAGCCACCGCCGACTCCGCCCCCTCCCCGCCCCGACTCCTCCCCTCACCTAATTTGCATTATATCGCATGTGAAAAGGTCCTTTTCGCATGCGATATGGCCTTATCACATGCGTTAGGCCCCTAACGCACGCGATAAAACTTTAGAAAATAACCCCCTTAGTTAGTAATTTACGAATTGAGTGAGAATGGGTATGAGATAAGTCCTTTTATGTTAACTTTCAGGGTGTGAAGGCTGTTGTGGCTCCTTTGGATTTGTGATATATTTTACAAGCTCTACCAGTTCAACTCCCAAAGCAGTATTCTCATAGTTTTTTAGTTGCCCCCGTACATTGGGCCTGGATGCACTTATCTAAGCTCCTGAAATCTTCGTATTCCAGTTCCTCTTTGTTGCCTATACGTGGGAACCTCGCTTTTGCTCCAGGAACCCAATTAGCAATTTTTCATCACTGGGCGAGTAAGGGTATCACGCAGTTGAGTCATGACTTAGGGGGTCATTTTCAGTAGCTTTCACACTTGAAAAATCTCTTTTCACGTGCGATAGAGTGATCGGGGCGGAGTCGGCCCCGGAAGAGGAGGAGTCAGAGTGGCATCGGGGCCGACGCTGCGGAACATAGCTGGCGGCGAAAAGGTAAGGACCCTTATCGCCACCAGTTTCGCGCTGAATAACTACACCTTTTATCGCAGTGGTGCGATGGCTATCGGCTTTCGCAGGCCCGCCCCCCGCTTCTCCCCCCGCCCCCTGGTACCACACCATTCACAGAGCCGCGCGAGAATAGAAAATCTAGCCCTTAGATACAGAGGGCAAGATTCTATCTTTTCAGGGAATGAAAGAGAAATATGGGCTTAATGATACTCATTTTTTTGCCTACCTACAATTGCATCATTACGTTAGGTCCCTTGCATAGGACTCTAACTTCTTCGAACCTTGATTTATTTGATCATTTTTTTCCTTTTTGAGGAATAATTTTTTCCTTTTTGCATAAAGCCCTTAAGAAGTTAAGGTTGACACATATCTGGTCACTGCAAATCGGTGGAATAGTGAAGGAATTTTTTTTATGTAGACCTACAAACTATAAGCTTTTTGTTGTAAATGTGTGTCCGATGTTTCTACCAATATGTATTTCAGGGAAACGCAGTACAAATTTTTTTGGAGGGCTTATGTATCCCGACAATTGGCATTCAGAGCTAAACTTTCTCTTTCTGATATGTGTGAAAAATGTTCTACAGGTGTGGTAATTTATCCCATGCTTTTTGGGCATGCCCTCAGATTACTCTTTTTGGGGGGGAAATTGTGACTTATTTAGAAAAATTCCTGGGTGTTCAGATTCCTTTACTCCAAAGTTATTGCTTTTTGACTGTATTCCCCCCTAACTGTTTGGGGCTTTGGTCCTTGTTTGTTCGTCAAGAAAGCATGTGCTGTGGGGGAAAAGTTGATTCTTTTGTATTGGCAGGGGAGGGAGGTTCCCTCATTCTGGCATTGGAGGAAACTGCTTTATAACGTGATGCAAATGGACAATATATTAGTTATCGCATGTTTCGTTTCAGCAACGGAAGAGATTCCTGTCTATTTGGGGATGTTATATTCAAAGTCTGCCACACCGATCCTGTTGCGCATCCCATCCGTGCTCGGCCCGCGCCCGGGCCTGCTCACCTCGTCCCAGCTCAGGCGGGTCCCGGGTCATCCTCCCCCGCAGCTGCTGCCAGCTCTGCTCGTCCTCGGCATCCCGCGGTGGCATCCGCCGGGCCTTCCACCGCTCACCAGGCCTCACGGTGGGGCTCAGCATCCTCCATGGCGTCAGCCCTGCCCCTAGGCGCGCTTGCGCGGAACGCCCGGACTCTTAAAGGGCCAAGGGCAGCTCCCAGCTCCGTGGCGCACCCTGATTGACAGCCAAGGCAAGGAAGTGGTCAGACACCACTTCCTTGCCTTGGCAATCGGGTCGTACACTCCGGTGTTCTCTAGTTTGCCTGTTCCAGTGTCTCCTGTTCTAGCGTCTCCTGTGTCTCCTGTTCCAGCATCTCCTGTTCTAGCGTCTCCTGTGTCTCCTGTTCCAGCGTCTCCATTCCTGGTAGTACCCTTCGGACTGATCTCACGGTACTGACCTTTGCTTGCTCCTGACCTCGTCTGCCTGCTGCCTGGATTCGACCTCTGCCTGGCCTGACTACTCCCGACTGACTACAGGTATTGACCCCTGCTTCGGCTGACCATTCTGGACTGATACTCTGGCCTTGATCCTCGCTATCCTCTCGGACACTCTCTTCTGGCCTCCTGCGACCTCTGGACATTCTTGCTTGGACATCGACCGTGCACCCTTGTTTGTGGTGGGCACTCCCTTGAACGTTCTCTCTAGGAGACCCTGCGAGGCCCACCTAAGACCAGGCGGCCTGGGTAACCAAGGGCTCAACCTGAGGGAACCCCGGGTTGCTATTGGAGAAGCTCCAGCTAGCCTCTGTCTCCTCCTCTGCTCCGCCTCCTGGTGGCAGGCGCTCTCCAGGTCTGACCGGAGGGCCGTACCAATCCTGCACCAGGCCAAGGATCCACCTCCAGTGCAACAGATCCCGCAGCCTGATTTTGAATACTTGAAGGCCATGTTTGTCAGTGCTATATTTTTTTGGTTGAATCCTGGTGTATTTATGATTTCTTCATTGTGGTTGGGGGTGGGGTGGGTCTTGGGGAGGGTGGGGTGATGATGTTCTGAAAACTGTAAATCTCTTCTTCTCTCGGGGTGCATAATTGTCCATGCATGTCGAGAACTGTGATGTTAGTTTTGCTTAATAAAAATCGCTTGAACATAAATAAATTGAGTGCCCTTGGTTTGGGTCCTAAACTGACTGACTGGGTTAGAAACTAGTTGAGTGGGAGGTGACAAAGAGTAGTGGTAAATGGAGTTCACTCCGAGAAGAGAGAATTTACTAGCAGTGTGCTGCAGGGATCGGTCCTTGGACCAATTCTTTTCAACATTTTTGTGAGCAACACTGGGGAAGGATTCTCGGAAAAGATTTTTCTTTTTGTCGATAATACCAAAATTTGATAAAAGATGGGTGTGGAGAGAGAGTCATGGGACTCACACTAGGATCAAACTAACAAAGTTTCCCTGGCATAGATCATATAGGATGACTCTCTGATAACAGCTCCTGGGAACCTAGAATAAAGATCATTTAAAATTTAATATTTAAAAGTTCAATGTTCAAATATGTGTTTTTACAGGATTGTTCTTGGTATGTGTGATGGGGGGGGGGGGAGGGAGGGACAGAAGGGAAGATGCTGATTGTAATTGAGTTGGGGGCAGTAGGGAAGGCTTGTGGGCTTATGTCCCAGATCTTTTAGGTGCCTAGCAACATCTTTGACTTCAGCATAATGGATTAAAAAAATAAGAAAATATGAAGTTTGTGTGTGTGTGTATGTGTGTGTGTGTGTGTGTGGGGAGAGGAGTTATATGTGTTTGTACCTATATATGTATAGATAGCACAGACCATCCCCTCCAGTCCATATTGTTCTCACTCCTCATCCACCCTCCCTTCCTTCACTCACCTTCCCCTCCCTTTCACTTTCTCCCCTGTCTCACATACTCCCTCCCCTCCTACTCACCTCTGCCTCCCCCTCACTCTTCTCTCCCCTCCCTCTCTTCACTCTTTTACTCCTTCTGCTCTCTCTCACACCTCCTTTCTCTTATTCCCTTCTCCCTTCTTTTCTTCACTCTTAATTTACCTTCCTCCTTCCCTTCCTCTCATATCCCTCCCCTTGCAGTTACCTCTCTCACACACACACCCTCCCCTCCATCTCACTTCCCTCCCCTCCCCTATCTCCCTTCACTCTTACTTTCACCCCTCCCCTTCCTCTTGCACCCAGACCACTTTCACTTACCCTCTCTCTCACACTTATCCCTCTCCTTCCCTCCTTCTCACTACCCCCTTCTCCGCACTCAGAAGCAAAATCTAAGACGGAAAGAAAAAGAATGGAGGAAGAATTCTAATCCCCTCACTCTTTCCATATACAAAACTACTCTCCACCAGTACAGATCAGCAACACTCCGAACAAAAAGAGATTTCTATGCTCACCACATCCACGATATGCTATATGATGCGAGGGCCCTCTTCTCCTATGTTTCGGAACTTACCAAAACGGCTCTTCCTAATATCCCTGACGATACAGCTCAATCAAAGGCCAATGACCTGGCCTTATTCTTTCAAAATAAAATCACCAATACCCTGGCTAGATTACCTGTCAACACAAATCCTACTCTTCCGGACACAGTTCTCCTACCAAACTTAGACATAAGATTGGACTCCTTTGATTCGACCCACACTTTAGAGGTAGAATCGCTGATAAAAAGAATGAAACCTTCGACCCACCCGCTGGACCAAATACCCTCCAAGTTACTGATTCTCATTCCAGAATACATATCCAAATATCTAGCTGATATCATCAATTGTTCCCTTACACAAGGAACATTCCCGGACGCGCTCAAATTGGCCACGCTCAAACCCATACTCAAAAAATCCAACCTGGACCCGGAAGACCTCAACAATTACCGTTTCATATCAAATCTCCCATTTGTATCTAAGATCATGGAGAAAATTGTAAATAAGCAACTTTCAAATTACCTAGAAGACCACAATATACTTCACACGTCACAATATGGTTTCCGAAAAGAACACAATACGGAAACCCTCCTCACCTCCCTCCTGGATCAACTATATATTGGTTTTGATAAAGGACAGTCATTTCTCTTAGCTCTCCTCGACATCTCTGCGGCTTTTGATACAGTAAATCACAACATCCTCCTAAACCGACTCTCAGACATAGGAATTACAGGTTCAGCCCTCAGATGGTTCGAATCTTTCCTCAGTAATAGAGGCTATAAGGTAAAAATTAAAAACATGGAATCACCTCATACTAATGCTCCTTTTGGCGTCCCCCAGGGCTCCTCCCTTTCACCCACCCTGTTTAATATCTACATTCTCCCCCTCTGCCACCTACTTTCAAACCTCAAACTCAAATTTTATATTTACGCAGATGACCTTCAAATTTTAATCCCTATATCCAAATCATTGGACTCAACACTCAGGTTATGGAACTCTCATCTACAAACTATAAACCACTACTTATCCAGCCTCAACCTTGTGCTCAACACTTCTAAAACCGAACTCTTGCTAATTACTCCAGAAGGTAGTCCCATACTTCTCCAATCACAAAATATTCCACATATATCACACGCCAGAGATCTTGGAGTCTTAATCGACAGTCACCTGAACCTAAAGCATTTTATAAAACACACTACTAAGGAGTGCTTTTACAATTTCAAGTACTCAAAAAACTCAAACCGCTCCTATTCCACTACGATTTCAGATCCGTCCTCCAAGCCATTCTGTTCTCCAAGATCGACTATTGTAACTCCATTCTGCATGGTCTTCCAGCCTCTACCATTAAACCGCTCCAGCTGCTACAAATGCAGCGGCAAGGATTTTGACAAATACCAATCGGAGAGAGCATATTTCTCCCATTCTAAAAGATCTCCACTGGCTCCCAGTAAATTTCCGGATCCTCCATAAATCTCTCACAATCATTCATAAAAATATCCACCATCAAACCCCGCTTGACCTGTCTCATCCTCTCAGACTGCACTCGACAGCCAGGCCTTTAAGGGATGCTTACAAGGGATCTTTACACGTTCCTACTATCAAATTAGTGCACCACGCATACCTCAGAGACCGGTCTTTTTCTACCGCAGGCCCTTCCATGTGGAACGCCATGCCTCCGGACCTCAGACTGGAGACTTGTCTAACAACTTTTAAAAAGAAACTAAAGACATGGCTGTTCAGCAAAGCCTTCCCCTCTACAAACTCCATTGCCTGATCTAGAATTGTACACCACACATCTCTGTAAACAAAACTCTCCAAATTTTTCATGCATAATATCCATTAAAGAGAGGTTGGCCCCTTGCCCCCTCTTCTGTATATAGTATTTATTCTATTTTATTTCATTTTATTTATATATTTATTGCTCCGTTCACCCCTTCTTTATTTTCCTACTCCAAGTTAAGGCTTCCTTGTTATAATGTAACTGTATGCTCCGTATCTCTTGTTGATTGGTTAATTGTATATTCTGCTTAGTTCATTGTAAACCGAATTGATTTGATTTGTATCAAGAAAGTCGGTATATAAAAAGCCTTAATAAATAAATAAAAATAAAATCTCCCTTCACTCTTAATTTACCCTCACCCCTCCCCTTCTCTCATACCCAGATCCCTTTCACTTACCCCCTCTCTCACACACATCCCTCCCCTTCCCTCTCCTCTCCTTCCCTCCCTCTCCCTCTCCCCTCCCCTGTTGCCCTTCATTCTTACTTTTACCCCTCCTCTTCCTCTCACACTCCTTCTTGTTTTGTTCATCCATCTCTCCCTCCCTTCTCTTTCCCCTCCCTCACATATCTCTCCCTTCCCACTCATTACTCTCTTCTCTTCCCTCTCCTCTGCCCCTCCCCCTCCATCCCTCCCTTCAGTCATACTTTTAATCTCTCGTTCTCACTCACTCCTCCTTCCCTCACTCTCACACGCATACCCTGATCCCTTCCTTCCATTTGCTTTTATTTTTATCCCCTCCCTCTCACATGCCTTTTCCTTCCTGTTCCCTACCCCTCTCTTAACTTTTACCTATCCTCCTCCCTCCTATTCACCTCCTCCCTTCCTTCTCACTCACTGTCCCCCTCCCCGCTTTGCTTCTCGATCTGTCACTGGTAGGGGCTGGCTTCTCCGCTAGCAAATCTTCCAAATGCTGGGGGTCCCATGACTCTTTTAAGGCTGGTGAGGCTGACCTCCCCCCCCCCCCCCAGCCTCTCCTTCAAATGCCATAGTCCCACAATTCTAGTGCTGGTGGGGCCTGGCTTCCCTGTCAGGGGCGCTTTCAAAGGTCACAGTCTGAGAGCTCCTTCTATTGCTGGCAGGGCCTGGGAAACCCTGCCAGCCTTTCTGCTGCTGCTGCTGCCTCTGTGTCTGAAGGTGAGGGGGGAACCCCCCCCCCCCCCATCTTCTATGGGTTGGATCCAGCCATCGAAAGAAAAAGCATGGCAGGCTGGAAATCAAACTCCATAGGCTGGATCTGACCTACGGGACCTAGTTTGGGGTCTCTAATCCTAGATCATGGGTCATGATCAAAAAACATGTCCTAAATATAATGATTTTCCTGCTGGCAGGGTTTATTGATTGTAGATTCTACATCAAGATAATAGTAGAATAATAACACAATAAATACAATTGGAATACTTTTCATTCTAAAGAAGCCTGGGTAGGGTCCCATAAAAAAAAAAATTTAAAATTAATTTTAAATGCTGGCAGATTATATTCTAAATGAAAACCCCTGATGAAATAGCCAGGCAGGGAGAAACAATGCAGGGAAATCAAAAAAAGAAAGCAAGGGCTTTAGAGCGAGAGAGAGAGAGAAAAAAAGCATAGGTATTTCAAGGACGCATTTCTAGTTTAGAAAATTAACTCCTTGTATTGAATTAGTAAACCACTTTGAGTTCCTCAAAAAAAGGGGCATATAAATCTAAAAATAGAAACCTAATTTTAAAGGAACACTTTTACAAAGGTCTAGGCATAAAACAGTGGGTTGGATTTGCTTATTTTTTTTTCCCTCATTGATACAGAATGGGGAAAAAAAAGCCTTAGTAAATCAGGCCCAATGCCATAGTGAAACGCTGGTCATGTGGGAGCTGTTTCTTCATTTGCAGCATGTGAGGCCTTGATAGGATTTCATAGTGATTCATCCTTGCTCCCTCCCCGATAACCAAAGCAATAGATCCTACATTGGCATGCTGAATTTATAACTCGTTCATTCCACCTTCCACGCCTTCCCATGCTGTGTGTTTTATTTATAGCACTTCATCTCTCACTGTAAATTAAAGAGAGACATTCCATGGGTGTCGAGTATTGGAGAGAGAGAGTTGCTTTGAAGAGTGATCCGGTGTACCGTTGATCACAGCGGCTTCTAGCATTGGGGTGACCAGCTGGGATCCCTCTATACAACAAAGCACATGTGAGAAATCATAATATGGTCTCTTATTGTGCACATAGTGTATGAAGCAGGGCACATTTTTTTGGTAGAGATGTGGACTGCTGCAAATTAAAGAAAAAAATGATTTTGGCAAGCAGTTTGCAGTGAGCAGTGAATTCTTTTCTAGAAGATTCTTTTCTTGTTATTTGACAGGTGATGCTTTATTTTTCCTGCCTATTTTAAATTAATTTATGAAATAATAGAAAGCATGTGGTACTGTGCACAGACCTAGTGCAACTTTTATGATACACAGAAGACCGGTTGAACAATTATACGTGGAACTATTCTCTGCTTAACAAAGCTCATTTCTTTCAAGCCTTCTCCTTTCTCGTCAATAATATTTACCTATAGTTTGTCATCAGTTTATACCATACTATATAAAGTAATTCAGTTGATTATCAGTGGGTGCTTGCCCAAAAAGGTAAGCAGTCTATAATTTGGACATAGGGAGTGAGATGTGCTAATAAAGAGTTTTTTCCATTTTGTGTCTACGGGGGAAAAGATTTTGGTGCATTTGGCTCAGGGAGGTTAAGTGACGCACTCAATGTTATGCAGTGGATGTTGGCTAGGGGAATGAAACCAGAATACTATTAGCACTATATTTTTCAATAACAGTGTGTAGTCACCGGCCCCCCTGACCTCATTAAATAAAACACAAGTTAATTTAACACGTCTTGTATTTTGCCATCAACCTTTGAGCAGCTATCGTGAAAGCAAGCAGATTTCTGTGTTCTTGTTGACCTCATAACTTGCTGAAGGCAATACTTGCTGTGTAAATAAGGCCTTTGCAAGGTTGCTATAAATCAGAGGCCCACTTTTCCCCCAAAAAAGATGACATGGCCACTAAACAAAGATTTGCATGTTGCAAAGGCTTTAGCAGTTTTGTCATTTCCTGGTTGCAGGGCTTAGCGAGCCATAGGATCATCAAAGAGCAGAATCTTTATTCACAAGTGTGCAAGATGCAGTGTTTAATGCATATGATTCTAGCATAAAGTATTTGTTGTTCATACCTTGTACTCGCAGAAAGTGTGCAATATGAGATTTGTCCGAGTGTTACTCTTCCTTACTGGGAGCATCTACTGTCTCTGTTATGGAGAGGCGGCTACAACTGTGTTCCCTCACAGGTTTGCCAAACTAAATGCAAAACCCAAAGCAACAACTAAATGGTCGGTCTCATGCAAACAAATAGGTTGATTCACGGCCGTTTGGAACTTAGGAGGGTTTCTGTCAAAAATGTATTTGTCGCTGCAGGCAAATAAAATGAATCATATCCCAAGTTTGAAAGAAGCTGCCGAGAGGCCCCATGCTTCTTGGCAGGCCTGATGATTTTAGGCCTGCCCTCACTCTCAGTGAATAATATGCATTGTCTGCTTCATTACTACAGTACATATGAATTGCAATATCCCCTTTGGGACATGCAAAGTCACTTTGCTGACATAAGCAACATCTGGTAAAGAGCAGAAGAAGTGCATGGTAGCGGCGTGTGATGTCAACATTAAGTATGGCCAAGAAGACAAAATCACTAGCCCACTAGTTTCATTTAAATGTCTTTGGAAAACATACAGTATATAATCTGGCTCCATAAGAGACAACAGGAGGTAAAACAGCAGTGAGACAAATGTAGAAAAACCTCTTTTTTGCCTTTTAAAAATGGCAATTGCTTAGGAAGGTACAAAGTATGAACACCTGCAATCTTGGAAACCAAACATATCCAAATCCCCCAAAAAACATGTTTTGATGTCTGTGTTCTGCCTTCTCCTTAATTGATGAACAGCTTTCCTGTTTGTAAAGGCGTTAACAGTTCCTCTTCAGATGGCACAGTATATGCTTTACATACTCAGACATTGAATAATCAACCCCTGCAATGATTGCATGGCCTGAGAACAGACAACAGTATTCAATGCAAGAACACAGGATGGCAAGAGTAGAGGCAGCGTGAAATGGAGCTTCATATGCCTTACATATGGGCTCTAGCAATGCAACAACCATACTGCAGGACACTGCACAGTGTATGCCCACCACACCTATACTCACATAAGGGGATCTGCCTTCATATTTGCCAAGCCCCAGGAAACTTGGTCACCACAACCATTACCCATGTAGGGGAAAGTGAACTTTTTTTTTTTTTTTTTTAAAGAAAATCCTTTTCATCTTCAAAATGGTGCTTGGACCTTATCCCAGTCATGTGACACATTATCCATGTGTGAAAGGCCTGAGTCACTTGCATCTCTTTCTCTCTGTTCTTCCATTTACTCCAAATCCTCTTCTCTGGAGGTCTGTCTTAGAAAACACAATTCGAACTTTGGATGGTATCAGAATTGTTGCTTTCTTCTAGCTTTCTATAGTGCCAGACATCCAGAAAGAGTTTCTAGTGTAACCCTGGGCAGATAGCCCCAGATAACAGTCCCAAAAGTCCATATCTCAAACTTTCCCATGTGGTTACTTTCAAGTTACTATTCAGGATTCCCTGAGTGGGGGAAAGACAGATATTCTAGGCCCTGGTCATTGTTTATGTTCCAAAATCTCTTCTCACAGTTCCTGTAAATAGCATTGATGTTTGCCCAGTTTCCAACATCGATGAGCACTCAAATGGTATTCATATAAAACAATTAGACTAAATGCCTTGTTGGTCTCCAATAATACCTTTACTGAAACATTATGTAATAGTTGGAATGTTCTTGTTTTTTGTGATGATGTTACAGTTGGAAATTTGTAGGATAGAAAATCCAATATAGATGTTTCCAAAAAACACAATCACTTATCTCATACCTCTCCAGTAGTTTTCTGACAATCTCTCTTTCTCCTCACAGTCCCTGAATGTCACACACTAAACACCTTTTCTCTCAATATCTTCTGTAGATGGATATGAACCCTGGAGGGGGGGGGGTCCAAGATGACTCTTCCTCTTTCTCCCTGTTTTGGACAACCATAGATCATCCCTCCTTCAGGACACAGATAATCCCAGGTCCTTTCGAATTGAAGGAAACCTCTCCTTTAAAATTTAGTGAAATCAGAAAGAAAAGAATGAGTCTTGATTGATGGGTTACCCAGTCAAATCAAGCAGAAAAAAAAAAAGAATCATATCAGTCGACAAAAATTCAAAAGTAGAAAGGATAGAGAGGGTAGAAGAAAGTCTAAATCCTAGAAGTTATTTTACCCATGTATTCTGTTCCAAGTTTTAATACCCTGTTCTATGTAATTTGCATTCTTCAAGCTTGTCTTTTTCAGTTACAATGTAAACCGAGATGATATGCAAATTCTGCATGAATCCCGGTATATAAAAATGTTAAATAAATAAATAAAAGAAATTCAAAGTCTTCATGGAGCCCTGAGCTCTTAAAAATAAATTAATACACTTAGGACAGCTATGGCATGCTGCCTCTAGGAAGGGTAACAAAAATTCAACAAGGTAAAATGGTGAACATGTTTTTTATATCAGAGGAACTCACTATTTACCATCTCCCACATGGGGGTACTAACCACCCACACTCTTATCCTGTGTCCTTCCAAACAGGCACTGGTTTAGACAGAACTAATAGAGAACCAGGAGGTCTCTAAACTAGTATAAAAAATCTGGCTCTGTCTGAGATCTCTCTTCAGTCTTGACTGATCCCCCAAGACATTCAAACAAACTCTGGCCATCCAGCCTGGTGAGTACTTGAAGTTGGTCACCCAGTTTAAGGCTCACCCTCAACAGTTGTTCTTGGATTCTTTAAGGACCTTCAGCAGTCTTGGGTCCTGAGCTGGCTGCCCTTTCTCTCTTCCTAGGCCCACATTTTAAGGCTTTCTCTTAAGTTGGGTTGGAGTCAATCCCTTCCTTTCCCAGAGCTCCCCCCAAGGACTCATTCTGCCCTCAGGCTTTTCTTTTATCTACCTAAATTAATGATACATGTTCCTGGGCAAATCTTGTCCTTCTTGCTGCTTCTATTTGTTTCTCTGCATGTTGGAAGTATCTGGCATAAGGTATGAATATCCCATTACACCATGGACAGGAGAGATGTGAAACTATTTACTAAGCCTTCATACATTTATGTGTTAGGGAATTTCTCAACCATGCAGCTCATTTAAAGAACAAAAGGATTCAAAGAACCAGCTATCATTTTATTTAACTAACTACAGTATCTATTCTATTTATTTCTTGATTTGATGGAGTGTATCAATCAAAAAGAAACATAAATTGTCTGTATAATACTTTAATCCAGTCAATTAACAGTTTTTAGATCTTGGCATTACAGCTACTGTATATATGTGATAAAACATATCTCTGAGTTATTCGCATGCTGGACCAATAAAATCTTGCACAATCCACAAAGAATTTGGTTTTCTTGAGGACAAGAACTCAATACAAAGATATGATTATAAGGTGCCCTAGAAAAGGACACTATAGGAAAGTTAAATGACATAATGTATGTAATACCATGTAATATATGAAACAAACTACAAATTTTGAGAAAATTAAAACCATATTTACATGCTAACGACTTTCGCACAGTGCTACAGGCTCTGTTGTTATCAAAAAGAGATTACTGTAATGCCATGTTGTTGGGTCTTCCTGCGTCAACTATTCAACCTTTGCAGTTGTTACAAAATGCAGCGGCACGGCTACTGACCAATAAAAGAAAGTTACCTGTGCAATCTGGCATTTTATATAAAAGCCTGACACTAATTCAAAAATCCATCTATGGCAATAACTCAGAATGGCTTAACGCATCTTTGCATATACACACCTCACAACGAAATCTAAGGTCCTCAGGAAAGGCCTTACTATCTATCCCTTCACCTAAATTAGCTCACCTGACTTCGGTTAGAGAGAAAGCTCTTTCCTTGGCAGGACCAGCTCACTGGAATGCTCTCCCACTAGATATTAGCCTGGAGACAAATGTAAGCGCATTCAAAAAAGCCTTGAAGACTTGGTTGTTTGAGCAGGCTTATGTACAAATTGGCTAAATTTACAGTATAATTCCTCTCCCTATTTACTTACTTTATGTTTGGATTATTTTATGATTATTTTAATTTGTTTTATTTTAAGTATATTTTAACCATGAAATTAGTTTATGACAATGTTTGAAACTTGATATAGGTAAATGGTTTTATTGAGATGAATATTATTATGTATTTGATTGAGTGTTATTCTGTTCTTTGATTATGTTTAGTTTGGGCAATGTACAATAGGTGTCAATTTGGGCACCAACTTTAATTGTTTTAATTATTTAAAGATTGTTTTATTTCCTATGTTTTATAAGAAGCATGTAAACCGGCTTGAAGTAACTAACGAAAGTTTCGGTATATAAAAAGGTTAAATAAACAAAATAAATAAATAGCTAGCAATTCATACTATTGGAAAGATACAATATTTCCAACAAAATTGGAAAAAGAAATGATATTGTAGTACAGAAGCTTTTTGGAACAAAGAGGACCCTCCAAGAAAAGGTTTCATAACCTACAAAGATTTTCCATATTCACTGGTTATCAAAAGTCTAAACCCCCTTGAACATTTTTCATATTTTATTGTGTTTGTTACGGGCCGAAGGCTTGAGGGCCTTCGGATTCTGTTACGAGCGCGAGGAGCGGGGTCGCCTCTAAAGCAGGTGGTGAGCCCTTGGGCCACGGCAAGACTTAGGGAGGAGCCCCAAGCCACACCGTGGGAGGTGAGCCAATGCAGGCATGGAGAGCCGGGCAGGAACTGAAGCAGGGATAAGGAACAGAGTCTGACCCTCAGCCGGACCTGCATGCCCATGGCAACCAACAACGCAATGTTGATTGATGAACGGTCCTCCGACTGTTCCAAGCCCTTTCGGACCTGCCGCTGGGTAACGGCATAGGGCGGCAGGCCGGACAGAGGACGAGGGCAGACAGAGTCCTTAGAACACTGAAGACATCATAAACAAGGGCTAAAGCAAGACATCAGAGATGAGGGCTGAAGCAAGACATCATGGACGAGGGCTGAAGCAAGACATCATAGCCGAGACAGGAACTTGGGCAAAAGGACATTGGCACTGTCTCTCAGGGCGCCCTACACAGCCAGCACGGCTGGACTGGTCACGGACCACCCTGTCCTACAAGCGCAGGAGCGCGACGAGCACAGGGAAGAGGAAGCGGTGGGTTGCTGCACTCCTGGCAGCCTAAAGCAGGTTTGCTGTACTCCTGGCAGCCTAAAGCAGGTAGGAACTGGATCAGGAACTGGATCAGGAACAAACATCAAGGCAACAGGCAGAAACAGGACAGGGAGCTGTCAAGACAAGCAAGACCCCGGAGGACCTGGACTGGTTTGAAGACACAGACAACTGTGAACCCCAATCAAAGGCCAACAGGAACTGAAGTGAAAGTCCTTTTATACTGCTGTATGCGGGCAACTCCCTGGGAGGAGTTCACCTGGACCACCCCTCGCTGGCCCTATAACTGAGGTGGAGAGCTGCGGGCCGGCCCTTAGGGAGAAGGGCGTGGCCGAACCAGGAAGTCCAAACACAGCCAAGCAAGCCACATGCAGGCCTCAGGAACAGCTAGGCCTCCCAGGCCCTGGAGCAAATCCTGGATGGTACACAGGCGAGGCCCTGGCTTCAGAGCGGCCTCCAGAGGAAAAGGTGAGATACCTCCTGTAGCGCAGCAACAGGGGGGATCATAACAGTGTTAATGCATCAGATGCATGGAGTTTATTCCCACTCATCAACACATCATGTGCTATACTTTTCAGGTGTTTTATTGGGGAGCAAAGCATATACATATTCTAAAAATAAAACTGAAATCTAACAATTAGGTAAGTCTCCAGCTTCCTTGGATAAATTCCCATTTCCCTCAGTCAATAGTTGTTGAAAGTACCTTCGGTGGCAATTACAGCTGTGAGTCTATTGAGATAGGTCTCCACCAACTTTGTACACCTAAAGTTGTCAATATTAGATTATTTTTCTTTACAAAACCGACAAGCTCTGTGTTCCTTGAGAAACATTGATAGTCAGCAATCTTCAAATCATGAAGCAGATTTTCAGTTGGATTGAGGTCAGAGCTCTGAGTGGGCCACTCAAGGCCGTTTGTCTTTTTCTTCCTTAATCAATCCAGTGTAGCATTGATTATATGCTTTGGGTTGTTGTGTTGCTGAAAGACGAACTTCCATTCCAGTTTCAGTTTTCTTGCAGAGGGCAACATGTTTTTCTCTAGGACTGTTTTTGTACTTTTCTCCATTCGTTTTTCCTTCTGTCCTGACAAATAATCCAATCCGTGATGATGACAAATGGGCCCATAACAAGAAGCTGCCACCATTATATTTCACAGCAGAGATGGTGCTCTCTGGGTGATGTTCTGTGTTGAGTTTGTGCCAAATATAACTCTTTGCATTTAGGACAAAATATTCTGTTTTAATTTCATCAGATCACAGAACTTTATGCCACAATGCTACAGTATTCTGGGTGTTCCTTTGCATACTTCAAATAGGATTCAAAGTAGGTTTTTTGAATATAAGCTTCCTTCTTGCCAAACTACCATACAAGCTAGATTTTTGGAATAGCAGAAACTGCTGAATTTATTCTTTTATTGTGTGAATCAGTGCAATTTAACACAGGTGGGGCCAATTCATTCAGGTGTTTGCTTTTGAAGATGATTGGTTACACCAGAGTTTTAAGCATTTAGGCTTGCTGTAGAAGTGCAAGGAAGATAGACACTTATCCAATCAAGCTATTCCATATTTCTATTTCTACTCCATTTTCTAAGGAATTTTGGAATATATTTTTCACTTGGCAGTGCAACTCCCTCACCATTGAATGGACTGGTTTAAGAGGCACATAGTTCCCAGGATGCTATCACAGTCCCGGCTCTCCATTTCACTCCTCTATCACATCACATACATAGCTCCTGGGATGTCAGGGTTGACTGGTGGGGAGGAGGTGTAGAGCTCCGGAGCCTTTAGTTCGATGGTGGGAATCAGCAACACAGTCATTCAGTCTCACCCACTTCTCAGACACTGACTAGTTAATATTCACAGTAGAAGAATTCAATAGGTTGTAGAGACACCAAAAATCACAGCAAGGAGCCAGTAATGGTGTTCAACAGAAAAAGAAACTGATTTTAACTTATAAAACAAGTCCATGACAATATTGCAAAAATCATAAACAGTAGAATGAAAATCACAATTCTAAATGCCACAGTGTCTTTATCCATGGTACAAACTCTTCCAGCTCTACTTTCTTCTACTGAATCAGTGTCTAGAAAACTCTCCCTGTAAATGGTGAGAAAATTATCTTCTTCGTCCTTTAGCATGTACTAGAGGTAAAAATCCATAAATTCTCAGGCTCCAACAAGTTCAAAAAGTAGTCTTCAACTCCAAACTGTATCTGTCCCCACTGTTCACTGTTCACTGGTCATACAATAGATTTACTGGAACACCAGCAAGGGTGAATTGGCTCCTGTGTCAGGAATTGGTCAAAAAGGGTTTCTCAAAATCTTCCAAAATATGCCAAAAGTCTTCAAAAATCTTCCACTACTTCAACTACTTCCTCTGGTGAGCCATGAGGTCTACCAAACTTCAATAACTACCAAACTTCAATAACTTTGGCATATATAACTTTGGCCATTCAATAACTTTGGCCTTATATCCTCTGTTTTCCAGAAAGGTAGACCTTTCTGGAAAACAGAGGATATAAGGTTAAAATCCACAACAAAGAATCTCAGTACCATCCATCTTCACTAGGGGTTCCACAGGGCTCTTCTCTTTCCCCCACCCTTTTCAATATATACTTGCTCCCACTCTGCCACCTCCTCACCAAACTAAACTTGAAACACTTCCTATTCGCAGACGACGTACAGATCGTAATCCCCATAAAAAGATCCATTATAAGCACATTAGAATTCTGGAACAACTGCCTGACGGAGATCAAACACCTCCTTAACAGTCTTAACCTTATTCTAAATGCCTCAAAAACAGAATTCCTCATTATAGCACCCGAAAACAACAACATCACCACAAACCTACCAGCCAACCTGCAAACCTTGCACGTAAGAGACTTAGGAGCAATCATCGATAACCGCCTAAACCTTAAATCATTCATAAACCAAACAACCAAGGACTGTTTTCACAAGTTATTCATCCTCAAAAGAATCAGACCACTGTTCCATTCACAAGACTTCAGAACAATTCTTCAAGCAAAAATCTTCTCAAAGCTGGATTATTGTAATTCTATTCTACTAGGTCTCCCTGCCTCTCATACAAAACCTCTTCAGATGGTGCAGAACACAGCCGCCAGAATTCTGACCAACTCCAGGAAATTCGACCACATCACCCCCATCTTGAAAACCCTCCATTGGCTTCCCATTCACTACAGAATTATGTATAAATCTATTACCACCATCTTCAAAGTCATACATCAACTCGCACCATTAAATCTACAAATACCACTCAAGAAACACACCTCTGTCAGACCAACTAGAGAACACTACAAAGAATCACTTCATGTTCCAAAAGCCAAAACATTCCAACACAAATCTTTCGAAGACAGAGCTCTATCCACAGCAGGACCGCGCCTATGGAACTCCATCCCTTCAGAGCTTCGCCAGGAACCATGCCTACCAACTTTTAGGAAAAGACTAAAAACCTGGCTTTTCAAAAAAGCCTACCAGAGTTCTGATTGATCCAGGTTCCCTTTCAACCACTAATTGTCGCCCCTAACCTTCTTCTTCCCTTCATCCTAGTGTAAACCCCTCCACACCAATAGTCTACCACTTCCTTGATTTCTTTTAGCCCTCGACGTCCTCTAGACACAGACCATTATAGCATACTATGTAATTATTCACTGTAAATGCGTTTGACTATGTAAATATTCCTGTCCCTTTCTCTCTTTTCCTCCTATCCCAGTTGTTAACTTCCTTGTTCATTGTAACTATTATTTTCCGCACCAGTTCAATACCTCTAGTTCTATGTTCAATGCACGACTTGTTAAATGTAAACCGACTTGATGCAACCTCTGGTTGTGAAAGCCGGTATAGAAAATAATAAAATAAATAAATAAATAAATACTGCAAAACTCTGCCGCTAGAATCCTAACTGGAACAAAAAGAAATGACCATATTACGCCCATCTTGTCATCTCTACACTGGCTCCCTATCACTGCACGAATCGCCTACAAATCCATGTCTATCATGCATAAAGTCATTAACAATGATCATCAAGGACTTAAAACCCTTAACATAACTCTATAGAACTCCTCAAGAAACCTACGTTCCAGCAATTCAAACCTCTTATCAATCCTCACCGTCAAAGATGCTCACCTAACAACAACAAGAGAGAGAGAGCCTTCTCCATCGCCTCCCCTAATCTTTGGAACAAAACCTTCAAAAAAGACCTAAAAACTTTACTGTTTCGTAAATTCTTCTTGGATCCACAATCATCTACACAGACCAACTCTCAAATGAACTCATAACCTTAATTCTCAACATTACTAACCTCCCTCCACATTCAACCTTATATCTGCAGAGACTTACTTGGTTATGTTTATCATTATTGTAATTACATGTTTTTTTGGGTTTTTTTAATATCTAAAAACCTCTTTGTTAAAATTTATTCTCTTTGCAAACCGTTATGATGGCTTTCCGAATAACGGTATATAAAACTCTTCAAATAAATAAATAAATAAATAAATAAACAAACATAGTAACAATAGCAGAAAAGGACCAAATGGTCCATCCAGTCTGCCCAGCAAGCTTCTTATAGTAATATCTACCGTGATGTGCAGGTTATCCCCAAGTTTCTCATAAGGGTAGTCCGTGCAGCTACCTCCAAGCCTTATGATAAGGATAGTAATATTTATAATCAAAGACCAAGCAACTGTCAAGCCATAAAACGTTACTGCTAGCAACATTTTACTGGGTGATGAGCCTTTTTGAAAATTGTCTGCGTATCAGTTTGGGGTACTGATATGTCTGCATATCAGTACCCCAAACTGTAAAAGTCGGGGCCTGTGTTGGTTGCCATCTTAATCCAATCCCCTTCCCCAAAGCTGCCATCAAAGTGAAGAGTAATGTTGCAGTTGCATCAAAAGTATCAAGGTTGATTGGTTGAGGGTAGCAATTCCCATACTTCTTTTTTTTTCTTTTTTCTTTTTGATTTTCAAAGGTAACCAATGTACAACATTGAGGCCGAAGCTTATATTCATGTATGGATCAGCAATATGCTGTTGCCCACGGGAGGCACTTACCTTCACGACCCGGAGGCCACAGAAGCAGGGGCCTTTCCTGGGGCATGGAGCCGCCGCCGTTCTATGGCCCAGAGGCCGCAGAAGCTCTGGCTTTGCCTGCATCTTGGAGCCGCTGATGTCCTCTGCACTTCGCGGCCCAGGAGGGCCTCATCCTCGACCTCGGCTGTGGCTGGGTCCGCCTCCAGCTACTTTTCCGGCGGCTGGACGCCACCACTCCTCATATGGGCCTGCCTTCAGTTCTTCTCCAGCTCCTCCTGCTCTCCATCTTCTCAGCGGCAGCATGGCTGCTGTCCAGGGTCCTGCCCAGCTTCCTCTAGGGGCGGGCCCACTGCTCTTCACCAGATTTAAAGGGCCAGCCAGGTGTGTTCCTCCTGGACTCCTCCCAGGGAGTTGCCTTCTTCCAGCCCTATAAAAGGGCTTCTCTGCCAGTCAGTCCTTGCTTTGGCAAGGGGCTAAGTCCTCCCAAGGACTCCTCATCTCCAGCTCTTGCCTGGCATCCTTAATCTTCACCCATGGTTCCAGTCCTGATGTTCCATTTCAGTCTTGATGTCTGATGTCTCATCCCGGTCCTGATGCTCCAGGTCCTGATCAACCCGTGCCTCTGGAGATTCCTTGTTTTTAATCCGAGTTCCAAGTTCCATGTTTCATCTGCTCCTGAATCCCGTCCCGACTTCGGAGGATCCGAGGGGTTGCTTCACTCCTGTGCTATGAGACCTTCTGAGCCTGTCCCACTCCCCACGTGGTCCACGACCAGCCATCGGGCTGAGTAGGGCGTGTGGAGGACAGCGTGGGCCACGACCAGCCTCCGGGATGTGTAGGGTGCCTGAGGCTGTGTCTATGCCCAGGTCTTCAAGGACTTTCCTCATCTTCATCTACTCCAAGTCTTCAAGGACTTTCCTTGTCCACATCTGCTTCAAGTCTTCATGTCTGCTCCAAGTCTTCATGGACTTTCCTTGCCTGTTCTTGCCTCCCAGACTTGGACCGTCCTCATCGCAAGGGCACACACTCTCCTCGTCCCATGTTGGAGAGCTCCTAGTTGCACTCCGTTCCATCGCCAGCACAACACATAAATAGATATACATGTATATTCTAAATTATCCAATGAACCGGAAGCCAAGAAACTCGCTTTGTTAAACCCCTCATTTTTAACAAGATGTAACCCTCCTCCCCCTCCCATCCCTCCCCCTCCGTCCCCATGCCTTGTTTGTGTGGAGAGATCAGTGCTCTGACCTACTATTAGCATGTTAGGTGTATGTGTTTGTATATGTTTTAAGGTGCGGTGTCACTGGAGGTGTGTGTGGATGTGATCTATATGCCTATACCCCAGAAGGGATATGAGGGTCTGGCTCTTTGCGTATCAGCCATGTTGTGTAGTTTTGCCAGCGTTTCTTAAAACAATCTGTTTGTTTATGTTTAAGGGCCGTCAAATGTTCTAAGTAGTAAATCTTTGCTATTTTCTGTATGAAATTTTGCCTGGTAGGTGCTTCAACCTGTTTCCAACCTCTTGCTATTTCTGTCTTTGCCGCTATTAATATTTGTGTAATTAAATAAAACTGGTCTATTGTTACATCTGATGTCTGTATATTTAATAAAAACATAGCTGGGTTCAGCATCACATGTCTTTCTGTTATTTCTAAAACAAGGTTATTTCTAAAACAAGAACAATATTAAAAAACTAGCCTTATGCCCATCACCCGTTCTCAACTCCAGACTACATTAGGCCCCATAACTTTTACGTTATGTTGTTAACCCCAGTTTTTGTTATCCAAGTTCAATCTATCTGTTTATTGTAAGACATCGCCTTGTCATATTTATTGTTTTGAATGTAAACCGACTTGATTAGTAATTCTGTTACTGGAAATTCAGTATATAAAAGTGCTAAATAAATAAATAAATAAATATTTCTGTCCAGAAGGCAGCAATTTTAGAACATGTCCACCACATGTGAAAATATGTACCGATATGGCCACACTTCTGCCAGCAGAGGTTATCCATCTTAGGGTTAAAGTTATGCAATTTAGAGGGTGTGATGAGCCATCTGTACAGAACATTGTAACCCTGTTCTACCAGTGAGGCTGAGATAGAACTCTGGTCTTAAGGAAACTCTCTGTTCAGCACTGTGTGTTGCAGAGTTCAGGGATATCAGTCTCCCATCGCTGGATATGGGCTGGTAGAGTCATCAGGTCACTATTCAACATCAGGTAAATCTTTGTTATGACCTTAGGAAGGCTCTCTGCTTTATCACAGAAGCCCTCATACAGTGTCTTGCCCTTCAAGAGGTCGCTTTTGAGCTGAGTCTGGGACATATAATGTCGGATCTGCAGATAAAAATATTGATCCGAAGGTAGAACACCAAATTGTTCCATTAATTCTGGGAATTCCCATATGGCCACTTCTTTTAACATATGTTCCAGTCTAGAGCATCCACCCTTTACCCATTGCTGGGCCAAAGATTTAGACTGACCAGAAGGGAACCCCTGATTGTAAAAAATCAGCGTTCTATAAAAGAAAGTCCTATCTCCTGTTAATTTTAGTTTCCACAGATCCCAGATCTTTAATGTAAGCTGGACCGTGGGTGGAATAGCAATACGCACACTACGATCAATTTTTCTCAGCCACATCAACGATGCGGGTGCTATCCCCTGTAACATGTCTAATTCCAAATTAAAATAAACAAAAAGAGCTCTCAATGGGTCCTGTGAGTCAAAATGAATAAACAAAAGGCACCTCTTCTTTGTTTTGTAATTGTGAAAGTGGCTCAAAAGGAGACAGCGCTAATGCTGTATCATATGTAAACAATTGACTATAGAAAAATGTTTTTAAGAGTGCCGCATCAGCAAGCCTGTCAACGTATTCAATCCGACCAAATTGAACCGTTCGGTCTTCTCATCATCTGTGGCTCTTTGCGGCTGTATAGCCCGTGCCCCGTGATTGATGGACGGCTGTGTAGCCTGTGATGTTAAAAATATCAGAACTTCTTGAGCTGCTTCTTAAGCTCCGTCTCAAGAGGTACTGAGGCTAGTAATCAGAGAGTCACGGCTAACAAAAGCCTGTGGCAATTGACTGTTTATGCGTCTGTCCCATGTACAATCAGAAGTATTGTGAGCCTTGCAAATAATTATTTGTATGTTATCCGTTGATATCCCGGCTCTTTCAGCCTGTAACAATGGTGAACAAATCATCCGTATGCCCCGACTGTACAATGTAAACCAACCCGACAGCGGTCGGTGTTTAGCTGCTGAGCTGCAGCTTTGTCAGAGGTGTTATTCTAAGGAACAAACAGTATATAGCCGGAATTAGACATGTAATCAAGAATAAATATACTTAGCTTGGTAAGTATATCAGACTAGAACCTAGCCTCCCAACCTTCAGGAAAAGACTTAAGACCTGGCTGTTTAAACAAGCCTTCCCGGACACCAACTAATTCTCATACCAACAACCATACGTTATCCAGCCAGTTCTACATCTTCTCCATGTAAATATCTATAGCTAATGTTATAGCTAATGTAAATATCTTCATCTAATGTTATCCTCTCCTTTTTTTCTCTTCTCCCAGTTCTATCTCCCTTGTTATTTGTAACTGCCCACTTCCACACTAATTGGTTACTCAGTTGTTCATTGTACACCCCTGTTATATGTAAACCGGCATGATGTGATTGTATCATGAATGCCGGTATATAAAAATCTTAAATAAATAAATAAAATAATAATGTTGATGAGCCAACCTCTTTTTCAGGAACGCCAGGTCTCACAATGATTCTCAAAAGCGGGACAGAGACCGCTGTACCCAGGCGATGAAAATTAAATAGCCCGCGGAAAAGTCAATGTTATGATGTCAAAACAACGTCGTTAGCATGGCAACCATGTCAACAAAATGAGAGTGAACGCTGTGGCTTATGTTCCAGATATCGCTGTTAGAAAAGCATGTGATAATACTAAACGATTGTTCCAATCAGCTGTGAAGCCTCTGGTTATCCTATATGTTGTCTAGATTAAAAGGGGCCATGCGTGTGCCCTGATGGTATGATATGATCAACTGAAAGGTTATTGGAAGAATTATTCAAGAAACACTTGTAATTCTAACGCGGAATTAAGGCCAACAGGTTGTACTGTATTTAATAAATGGATTCAACGTTGTTCTTCTGGTAGTAAAAATGTATTAAAATCTCCACCATGCCAAGATAGGAGATGTTGTGTCAGAACGCATGCCCGTAAGGAATCAAAACTGTGTGAAAATTCCAAACAATGTGATACCAGAGGAGCAGTGACCCATGCTTTGTTTAGACAGGACTTGTGTTCAATCATCCTTGTTTTGAGAGAACGTTTCATTTTTCCTACATACCAAAGGTTGCAGGGACATTGTATTATATAAACCACTCCAACTGATGTACAATTGGTGTGTTGTTTTAACACCAGAGTAAAGTTGAGTCTGGAGAAGAAGATAGCCGATGTTTCTATCATGATGTTACAAACTGAACACAAGCCGCATGCCGTTTGCGAACCTATGTCGTTGCTACGTGATTGTTTTGCTGATTCCAAATGAACCAAGTAGTCCTGTAAATTGGTCTCACAGGTGTATGTGAACCGTGGAACTTGTTGGAATTCTGAATGAAATTGAAGAATGTGCCAGTTGTAACTAATTATGCTTTTCATTGACTGTGTCATAGACGAAAATGGAAGCACACAAGTCAAGTTGTCATCCTTGTCAACTGATTTGGGAAGAAATAACCCATGAAGAGAGAGAACATAAGAACATAAGAAATTGCCATACTGGGTCAGACCAAGGGTCCATCAAGCCCAGCATCCTGTCTCCAACAGTGGCCAATCCAGAATACAAGTACCTGGCAAGTACCCGAAAACTAAGTATATCCCATGCTACAGATGCTAGTAATAGCAGTGGCTATTTTCTAAGTCAACTTGATTAATAGCAGGAAATGGACTTCTCCTCCAAGAACTTATCCAAACCTTTTTTAAACCCAACTACACTAACTGCACTAACCACATCCACTGGCAACAAATTCCAGAGTTTGTGTGTTGAGTGAAAAAGAATTTTCTCCGATTAGTTTTAAAAGTGCTACATGCTAACTTCATGGAGTGCCCCCTAGTCCTTCTATTATCCGAAAGAGTAAATAACCGATTCACATTTACCCCTTCTAGACCTCTCATGATTTTAAAGACCTCTATCATATCCCCCCTCAGCCTTCTCTTCTCCATGCTGAATAGCCCTAACCTCTTTAGTCTTTCCTCACAGGGGAGCTGTTCATCCCCTTTATCATTTTGGTTGCCCTTCCCTGGACCTTATCCATCGCAACTATATCTTTCTTGAGTTGCGGCAACCAGAATTGTTTACAGTATTCAAGGTGCGGTCTCACCATGGAGCGAAACAAAGGCATTATGACATCCTCTGTTTTATTCTCCATTCCCTTCCTAATAATTCCTAACATTCTGTTTGCTTTTTTGACTGCCACAGCACACTGAGCTGACGATTTCAAAGTATTATCCACTATGACATCTAGATCTCTTTCCTGGGCGGTAGCTCCTAATATGGAACCTAACATTGTGTAACTACAGCATGGGTTATTTTTCCCTATATGCATCACCTTGCACTTATCCACATTAAATTTCATCTGGCATTTGGATGCCCAATTTTCCAGTCTCACAAGTCCTCCTGCAATTTATCACAATCCGCTTGTGATTAACCACTCTGAATAATTTTGAATCATCTGCAGATTTGATTACCTCACTCGTCATATTCCTTTCCAGATCATTTATAAATTTATTGAAAAGCACAGGTCCTAGTACAGGAAACAGAGAGTAAAATTGTCCATTTAATCCTACTCTTTGTTTCTTTCTTTTAACCAGTTTGTAATCCACGAAAGGACATCGCCACCTATCCCATGAATTTTACTTTTCTTAGAAGCCTCACATGACAAACTTTGTCAAATGCCTTCTGAAAATCTAAATACACTACATCCAATGGTTCACCTATATCTAACTCCAAACTTACTTATGTGCCTACATGTAAACCGTTGTGATGGTATATAACTTAGCGATGGTATAGAAAAGACTTTAAATAAATAAATACATGTTTATTAACCCCTTCAAAAAAGTGAAGATTTGTGAGGCAAGACTTGCCTTGGGTAAAGCCATTCTTACTTTATTCCATTAAACCATGTCTTTCTATATGTTCTGTGATTTTGATCCTTAGAACACTTTCCACTATTTTTCCTTGCTCTGAAGTTAGGCTAACTGATCTGTAGTTTCCTGGATCGCCCCTGGAGACCTTTTTAAATATTGGGGTTACATTAGCCACCCTAAGCTGTTCTAGGGCATAAAATATATAGACATCTCGATTTAAGGTAACAACCCCTTTACAGGGGTATCTTAGAAGAAACTTGGCCCCAATCATATTTAACTCCTGCCTCATAGAAAGAAAGGCCTTCCTTCTCTCCTCTGTTATCTTCGATAAGTCTGGGAAAATTTGGATCCTTTGACCCATGAAACTCTCACTCTTATGTTGAAAATAGAATTTCATTAACAAACTAACATCAGTTTCAGTAATTAAAGAAACCAGTAAAGTCACTCTCTCATATATTTTTATAGAGGATTCCAAGATATCGGTCAGATTACTCAAATCAAGTTGTGGCTGATTACCTTCCCTGTTTCTATTAAATGGGAGGAAATAGACCTTATTTATAGATGGAATCTGATCAGATGGTATTCTCAGTATCTCTGTCATATATTTCCTCAATGTCACTCGGGGTTGTTCCCCGATTATTTTTGGGAAATTCAAGATTCTTAAATTCAGTCTCCTCAGTCTGTTTTCAATGAGTTCCACTCTTCTATTAACCACTTGCTTATCCTAGATTAAAGCATTACAAACATTCTGCGTCGACTTTACTGCTGTTTGTAATTCTGTAATCTTGTTTGTATTCTCACAAATCTTAACATCATGTTCCTGGGATACTTTATCCAACTTCTCAGACATCGAATTTAACTGCCTCGTCAGCCCTTGAAAACATGGGCCATAGGAGGCTAACAACTCCCATAGGGAGTCCAGAGTCACCGAGCCCGGTTTTGTAAGGTCTATAGCTGCGGAGCCACCCTGCACACCCAAAAGATCTTCCTCTGCCGCGAGCCCCCCAAATTCCACTCGAGATAACTCACCACCTCCACCGAGGCCTGGCAAATTAGGTGACACAGTGTTCAGCGTTTCTGACCTTCCCCACTCCTCAGATGTCTCCAAACCTCTCCGCTCAGCTTCCACTCCCTCCGGTTTGTTCACTGGACTTTCTGGTTCTGTGTCCAACACCGCGGTCGCTGGTGGAGAAGTTAAACCTGGATCAGTCGGTTTTCTCAGGTCGGGAGGGCTTAAAGTTGTTTCCCCAGATGCCTGCGATGCTACCAACGGCGCTTTGTCAGCGGGGAATTTAGCTACCCCTCCAGGGTAAATCGCAGTAAGTTCGGGGATCATCCATTGCCCGGGTAGTGTGGGAGATATAGAGGGAAATACCCTCACACGTTGTTATGACCGCCGGCTGCGGCAGACTGCGACCGGGGGCCGGACACTCACCCGCGCATCAGGGCCAGGCTCAGACGTTCGGATCGGCATCAGCAGCCCGCCTCAGCGGCAGTGCTGCTGCCTTACAAGATGGCCGCGGCGTCTCTTTGGCTCGACTAGCCACGCCCCCTGAAACTTACTAGGGCCGCGTGGGCGGCATGAACCTAGCCTTAAAGGAACCCCTACAGGAAGTAGGGGGTTCCTTCCTGCCAGACTCCATCTTGGCTTCGTGGCTCTGGTGGTGTTTCTGCTTGTGATCCCTGTTTGCTCCTCTGTTTGTGATCCCTGGACTGGCTATCATACCTGCTTGGCTCTCGACCCCTGGACTGGCTGCGTATTCTTCTGGCTCTTGACCCCTGGATTGGCTGCAGATTCTTCTGGCTGTCGACCCCGGACTGGCTGAGTAACCTTCTGGCTCTCGACTCTTGGACTGGCCGTGGAGTGTGCAGGCTCCTGTTCCTCGGACCGACTTCTGTTTCCTCTTGGTTTTCTTGACCTGCTGGAGGCGCCAGCGTCTTTTCTCTTGACCTGCTGGAGGCGCCAGCTTCTGTTTCCACGACCCGCTGGAGGTGCCAACTTCTGTTCTCTCGACCTGCTGGAGGCGCCAGCTATCTGGACTAAACGACCTGCAGGAGGCGCCTACATCCATATATTCTTCAATCATCTCCAGCGACCTTCGTGATTGGCCTCGCCTACCGACGAGAGGACCTCACCCCTCGCCGGACCAAGGGTCCACCTTCCCAGTCATAACACACGTCCTTTTCTGTTAGGAGGCATTTTTTTTTTAAGTTAAACAAATTTAAGCAAAGAAACTATCGGGCACTCCGAGCTACTGCATCTAGCGTGCTGCCATCTTGACTCCTCTCTCGTTTAATCTTTCCGCATATTGCGCAATGGCTTTATCTTCTCTAAGTGCCTCTTTAACCCCTTGATCATCTAACGGTCCAACTGATTCCCTTACAGGCTTTCTGCTTTGGATATATTTAAAAAAGTTTTTACTGTGAGTTTTTGCCTCTGCAGCCAACTTCTTTTCAAATTCTCTCTTAGCCTGTCTTATCAATGTCTTACATTTAACTTGCCAGCACTTATGCTTTATCCTATTTTCTTCTGTTGGATCCTTCTTCCAATTTTTGAATGAAGATCTTTTGGTTAAAATAGCCTCTTTCATCTTACCTTTTAACCATGCTGGTAATAGTTTTTCCTTCCTTCCACCTTTCTTAATGTGTGGAATACATCTTGATTGTGCTTCTAGGATGGTATTTTTTTACACTCCTGCTTGTTGATATACCACATAGCTACTTGACTGTCAGTCTGGATGAGGATCACTCTGTCAACCTGCCGATCCTGGAAGGCCAACAGAGTATACCGGATTGCCCACAGCACCAAGAAGTTGATATGACACAGAGCTTCTTGTGTGGCCCAGAGACTTTGGACATGGATGCTGTCGACATGGCCCCCCAACCCAGGTGGGATGCATCCGTGGTAAGCACAATCTGGGTGGGGGGAGCCTGAAGGGGAACACCCTGCTCCAGATTGGAAAGAGTTCTCCACCAAGACAGAGAGACCCTGAGAGAGGGGGAGACTTGAATATGAACTTGAAGATCCTGGGTGGCCTGACGCCACTGGGACTGCAGGGACCACTGGGCCGGGTGCATATGGAAATGGGCAAAAGGGATAATATAGATGGTCGTGGCCATATGCCCCAGGAGCTGCAGCATACGTCATGCCAATACCCTCTGGTGCCACTGGACCTCCCTCGCCAGGGACATCAATGTGTCCACCCTGTTGCAGGGCAAAAAAGCTTTCGCTTGTGTTGCATCCAACATGGCTCCAATAAAGTTCAGCCGTGACGATAGATGATGATGAGACTTCGCGTAATTGATCAGGAACCCCAGGGACTCCAGAATCAGAATGGTGTGGCGAAGTGACTGCAAAGCTACCACCTGGGTATTGCTCTTGACCAGCCAGACGTCCAGGTATGGAAAGACCTGGATCCCCCGCTGGCCCAAATAGGCCTTGACCACAGCCAGACACTTTGTGAAGACCTGCGGTGCAGAGGCCAGACCGAACAGGAGCACGCGGTACTGAAAATGTTGATACCACAAAGTGGAGATACTTCCTCTGACCTGGGAGGATTCTGATGTGTGCATAGGCGTCTTGTAGGTTGAGGGAGCAAAACCAGTCCCCTCTTTGCAGGAGCGGAATCAGGGTGCTCAAGGATACTGTCTTGAACTTTTCTCTTTTGAGAAATTTGTTCAAGGCTTGCAGGTCGAGGATGGGGCGGAGGCCTCCTGTTCTCTTTGGAATCAAGAAATAACAGGAGTAAAACCCCTGACCCTGCTTGTCCCGAGGGATGGGCGCCATAGCCCTGGCTGTTAAGACAGCTGAGAGCTCAGCTAGGGGCAGATCCTGATGTGAGATGGGATCCCACAACGAACATGGAGGCGAATCCAGCGTATCGTCCATGAGGTTCAACCTATACCACTGACAGATGATAGCCAGGACTCATTGGTCCGAAGTCACGGATGACCATCAGTCCACAAAGAACTGGAGATGGCCCCCGATCGGTGGGCCCTCTGGTGGTTGAAACCCCTGCTTGTGTTCCCTCGCTGCCAGTCAAAACCCTGTAGTGGGGCTAGTCTGAGGCAGTGGCTGAGGCTTGGGGCCCCACTGCTGCTGAGATCTGCTCCTAGAACTGACCTGCTGCAGGCGGGAGCGAGGGGCAGGAGGATAATACTTTCTCAGCCTGTAGAAGGGTCTTCTTGGACTCGGTCTAGAGCACCTCTTGGAAGAGGACGGGGAAGCAGACACACCGGCTGACAGATGCTGAAGTGTCTCATGGTGATCCTTCAGATGTGCAACCACGTCATTTACCTTGTCATCGAAAAGGTTATCACCGGTGCAAGATAAGTCAGCCAGCCTTTCCTGAACCTTAGGACCAAGGTCCAAGGCATGGAGCTAAGTGAGACGCCTCACAGAAATGCCGGCAGCTGCAACTCAGCCTGCCGTTTTGAAGATGTCATAGGTAACCTGCAATTCATGCTTTCCGCACTCCAAGCCTTTCTGAATAATGAACATAAGGGCCTCCTGGGGCTGTTGTGGTAGGCTGTCTGCAACCTCCTGGACCTGCTTCCAGAGATGATATAGTATATTGGGTCATGTACAGAAGGTAGGAGGCAATGCGGCTACTAATATGGAGCCCTGAAACAACCTCCTACCCATAGCATCCCATGCACTTTGCCAGGGGGAGCTGAGGCATGCATTTTTTACCTCTTCGCCTTCTTTAGCGTGGATTCCACCATTACCGACTGGCGAGGGAGCTGACGCTTCTCAAATCCTGTAGTCTGCTGCACCAAATATACCCCAATGGCCTTCTGGTTCACCAGAGCAATGGAGAGGGGGTGTTCCCATAGTTAGAGAAGCAGATCACGAAAGATCTTATGAACGGGGATCACCACTAACTCTTTTGGGACATCCACAAACTGGAGGATCTCCAGCATTTTATGGAGGGCATCTTCTTCCACCATAAGTTGGAAGGGAATGGCCTCCGCCATAGCACAGAAGAACCCCGTGAAGGTTAGGTCCTCTGACAGATCGATGCCTCTCTTTGGAGGGGGATGGATCCAAGGGAAGACCATTGGAATCCACTGACGAACCATCGGAAGTATTGTCTCCCCAAGGGTCATAAGGACCCTCAGGCTCATCAAGACCACCTGGGGTGAAAAGCCAGGGAGCGCTAGGTGCATCCTGGAACTGAGGCACCAGGGAATCCATGGGCAATGGGGGGGTCCAAGGGTCCAGGCATCAGCTCAGGCAGCTCAGGCTGAGGCATGCAAGGTCCCAACAGTGCAGAGGGCACCGATAGTCCCTTGTCCCCAGAGGAGTCTCTGACAGGGATTGGCTCGGACATCCTATGCTTTGGTGTTCAACGTGGGGTGTTGTCACAACTGGGTCAGGAGGACACTGAGGAGGGCATCGAGCCGATCCAATATTGGTTCCAACTTGGGTACTACCGGCGCTGGCATTGGTGCAGGCACCAGCATCGGTGAGGATCTTGGCATCGGTGTGGGTGCCGGCATTTGTGAAGTAACTGGCATTGGTGAAGGCACCAGCATCAGTGAAGGCACCAGAATCTAGGGAGGCACTGGTGTTGATGGCGAGAGCTCTGGCTCCTTGTCACACAAAGCACGTTCCACCACCAGGTGCACTCGACGCGCAAGCTCTACCTCAAAAGCCTCCGATGAAAGGGTAGGCTGCGAGGGGAGGGGTGAGACTAGCTTCTCCTCAGGACGCCAAGGAGAATCTATGCCCAATACCAGAACTGGTGTGGACAGCCTTGGGCCATGGATGCGATGGGGGGACAAGGATTCCTCTCGCTGCGGCCGCTTTGGTGGCAAGGAGGCAAGCACAAGGCCAACCTAGTCCCACACCGTGCGAAGACGGAGACCGATGGCGGTGCTTTCGAGATCTCCCACGGTGCTCGTCCCGGTCTTTCCCAGTGCTGAGGATGAAGATGATGATCTAGAGGTCCGGGACTTAGAAGAAATCGACACCAGCTGATCTCCGGTACCCCCTCACCCGAATGGCCTAGGGGAGGGGACACCGAAAGGCCAAGCGGTGCTGCCTTGATCCTTGGGCATCAATGGCATTGATGCCGGGGTGGAAGGATCAGATTTACCTGCTCCAAAAACGTTTTCCATCTTGTCCAGCCGGGCACTGTGGCCCCTTTGGGTCATCTGAGTGCACAATTCGCAGCCCCAAACATCGTTCGATGCCCCAGGCACAGGATGCATACATCATGTGGATTCGTTAGGGACATAGTCCGAGGGCACTTGGGGCACCGAAGGAAGCCCGAGGCCGCCATGAGGTGCACAGAAGACTGCAAGGACATGACATTTGGCAGATACCGAGGAGAGGAAAAAGGAAAAAAATTCACCGACCAAGAAAAGTGAAGGGGAACTGGAGAGTGACCCAGCGCAGGAAGAAATAAAAAAATACACACGTCGTAGAGTGTTTCTTGCAAAAAAGAGCATGAGCTCTAGAACCACGAGATGGTAGCTCCAAGGAAAAGAAGAGACATGTGGTGGAACGTGGATACGTAGTGACATGCTGGGCATGCTTAGGGGTAGATTTTAAAAGCCCTACGCTGTGTCAGGCCTATTTTACAAAGTCCGACGATGCGTGTAAAGCCCCAGGACACGTCTAAGTCCTGGGGCTTTGGGAAAGGGGCGGGGAGGTCTGGGGCGGGGCAGGGCGGAGCCATTTGCCGCTGTGTCGGAGGATCGTGTGCCGGCAGGCTGCCAGCGCATGAAACAGGTAAAACAAAGGTGGGGGGGGGGGTGTTGTGTTTAGGATAGGGCTAGGGGCAGGAGGGTTAGGGGAAGGGGAAGGGAGGTTAGGTTAGGGGTTGGGAAGTTCCCTCCGAGGCTGCTCCGAAACCGCACCAGCCTGGGAGGGAATGGGGAAAGGCCATGGGCGTCACATGTGCAAGTTGCACAGTTGTGCACCCCCTTGCATTTGCTGATCCCCAATATCATAACATGCGCACACTTGCGCATGCATGTTATAAAATCGGGCATCCATGTGCGCGCACAACCTTTTAAAATCTACCCCTTAGTGTGCCAGTCAAAGTTCTAGAAACTTTGACAGAAGTTTTCCTTGCTGGGCTCCATCTGATGATGTCACCTATATGTGAGGACTACCATTCTGCTTGTCCTAGGAGAAAGGGGGTAGACTCAGGAGTAATCCTAGGAAATAGTTTTTTACAGAGAGGGTAGTGGATTCATGGAACAGCAACCCAATGGATTTGGTGGAGACAAAAAACAGTAGATAAGAATATAAGATTTCCATACTGGATCAGACCACAGGTCCATCAAGCCCAGTATCCTATTTCCAACAATGGCCAATCCAGGTATCAAATACATGGCAGGATCTCAAAGGGTAGATAGATTCTATACTGTTTATGTTAGGGATAAGCAGTAGATTTCTGCAACTCTACCTTAATAATGGTTTATAGACTTTTCCTCCAGGAACTTGTCCAAATCTTTTTTAAACACAGTTACACTAACAGTTTTTACCACATCCTCTGGCAATGAATTCTAGAGCTTAATTATGTGTTGAGTAAAACAATATTTTCTCTTATTAGTTTTAAATGTACAATGTAGTAACTTCATTCTGTATCCCCTAATCCTTGTACTTTTTGAAAGAGTAAAAAAACAATTTGCATTTACTCGTTCCACTCCACTCATTATTTAATAGACCTCTATCATATTTCCTCTCAGCTACCTCTTCTCCAAGTTTTAACCTCCTTAGCCTTTTCCTATAGCGGAATCATTCCATTTCCTTTATCATTTTATCTGAATTCAAGAAAACCTTGGATAATCACAGGGGATTTTTGAGGAAGTGACAGGAGTTACAAAAGGTGGGCATTTTTTATTGTGGTCATGTCATCTACTTTGAGAAATCTCTTTCCCTGAGATCGATCTTCAGCTCTATATGCAGTATTCATAATTTATGTGCATCAGGGTGGTACAAGGTTTCTGATTATGAAAGCTTCAAGTTCTTATTTTTGCTTGGTGCAATGACATAAAAAAGGGTCAAGATCTGAAAACAAGGGGTGAAACAAAAAGGAAAACTGAACATGGATAGAACTTGTGCACCTAAGTTGCCAGCCTTCATACTGAAGACAACACTATGATGATGATGATGATGAACAAAATAAACAATGGAAAGAAAAGAGATTATTTTAGGAGTAGTCCCTGTTCCAATCTGATTCTGGGTACAGGAGCTCACGGGGAGGCTCGTGGCCTAGAGCAGGCCCCATGACCTCCTGTGGATTCCCGCACAGAGCAAAAAGTTCTTCTTTTCAAGAACCTTAGGGTTTCTTCTTATAGGGGCTGTTCCACTCATCAGGCCAGTCACATGCCAAAACACCACTCGGTCTCTATGTTTGTTGTTGAAAAATAAATAAAATTTAATTTTTACTGGTACTGAAGATGAGAAAACTCAAAGTCCAAAGTTATGATAAAGCAGTGAATAGTGCCCCACTCAGAAAACAAATCCAAAACAGTACAAAAATAATCTCCATAAAAACATAGAAATGATGGCAGAAAAGGACCAAATGGTCCATCCAGTCTGCCCAGCAAGTTTATGGTAGTAACTGCTGACCATACAAGCCACCTTTATTATCAGTTTCCCAGACTGTCAAAGTCAGGGCCCTTGATTGTTGTTTGAGTCCAATTCCCCATTACCTGCGGCCATTGAAGCAGAGAACAATGTTGGAGTTGCATCAACAGAATTAAGGCTTATTGGTTAAGGGTAGTAACTGCCATATCATCAAGTTATTCCCATGCTTATTTGTTTTCCCAGACTGTGCAATTCAATGTCCTTGTTGGTTGCTGTCTGAATCTAATTCCCCTTTTCTTCTTTTCCCCCTGCCATTGAAGCAGGGAGCAATGATGGAGTTGCATCAACAGCATAAAGGCTTATTGGTTAAGGGTAGTAACTGCCACACCAGCAAGTTACCCCCATGCACTCTTTTCTTCATTCTCATCATCTAGCCTTAAGGGATCCACAGTGTTTATCCTATACCCTTTTGAAATCTTTTACTGTTTTTGTCTTCACCACCTCCTCTGGAAGGGCATTTTAGGCATCCACCACCCTTTCTGTGAATAAATATTTCCTGACATTGGTTCCGAGTTGTCCTCCCTATAGTTTAATTTCATGACCTCTAGTTCTACTGATTTCTTTCCATCGGAAAATGTTTGTCGATGATTGTGCATCATTCAAACCTTTCAGGTATCTGAAGTTTGTATCATATCTCCCCTGCATCTCTTCTCATCCAGGGTATACATATCTAGGACCTTCAACCTCTCCTCATAAGTCATTTGATGGAGACCCACCCCATTTTGGTCGCCCTTCTCTGGACCGCTTCCATCTTGTCTCTGTCCAGTTTCCTTCAGCAGCATTATCTCTCTCCCAGGCAGGTCTGATCTTTGGGACAGGAACCTTTCCTCCCCTGGGGCTTCCTTCATACTTATTTGGTAGGGGCAGCCATTAGGGGTGTGCATTCGGATTGACCGCATTAGTAAAACGCAACTCATATTTTTTTTTTACTTAAAAAATTGATTCGACATAAACGATCGGATTTCCCACATATCGAACATAGATATGTTCGATATGTGGGAAATCGCGATTGTTGAGCCAAAATAAAAATATAAACCCCCTCACCCTCCTTAATCCCCCCCCCCCCGACTTACCACAACTCCCTGGTGATGGAGCGAGGAGTGAGGACGCCATTTCTGCAATCCTTGGCGAGAAGCATGTGACGTCGGCGGCACGTCGAGTGACGCCGGCATCACGTGATTCCCGGCTCGTTCGCGCCGGACGGCTCGTTCGGCCCAAAAAGAACTTTTGGCCAGCTTGGGGGGGCCTCCTGACCCCCCCAAGCTGGCCAAAAGTTCTTTTTGGGCCGAACGAGCCGTCCGGCGCGAACGAGCCGGGAATCACGTGACGCCGCGTCACTCGACGTGCCACCGACGTCACATGCTTCTCGCCAAGGATTGCAGAAATGACGTCCTCACTCCTCGCTCGATCACCAGGGAGTTGTGGTAAGTCTGGGGGGGGGATTAAGGAGGGTGAGGGGGTTTAATTTTTTTTTTTGCACATATGTACATATACCCAACTCATTGGATTTTTTTTATGTCCATATTGGCCGCAAGTGGGACCCCCTTTCGGACATAAAAAATATGAACATAAAATTTTGCTCTGCACATCCCTAGCAGCCATCCTTCTTTCTTTCAACAGCTTCTTGCACTCTGATGAGTATCTGGCTAAACATCTATGTCAGACAGGAACTCCCACAGGGTATTTTCCCTGGTGGGTAGCTTCCTCTCTCCAAGAGCTCCTACTGGACTGGATGAAGTATTCTCCTTGACCTCTCTTTCCAAGACCTCTTCTTTCCAGTAAGATCTGGGCCACCCTGACCATGGTTTGTAGTCACATTCCCTGAACAAGAATAATTCAGATTCTCTGCACTTCTCTGTTGGGAGAAAATACTTGCTGGGACCTACCCTAAGGCGGTACCAGGCTATGTGGTACCCCTCTGTAGAGAGAGGAGCACCCCAGACTCCAAATCCTGAAACTCTACTGCTTTACATGATTGCAGTTGTTCTATTAAAATTCAGATCGCACCAATTGGGGTATGTCAGTCCTGTTAAACACTCCCATCTGTCACACCAGGTCTGTTGAGACTATTGTGGTCATAACAGTTAAGGGCAACTCTACTAATAAGGGGCAAATATTGGGGTCCTCCAAAATCCAAACAGGGTGGACAGCCAGGAAGGTGTGGAAAACATAAAGACGGATCTAGCAAAGCTTGAGGAATGGTCTAAAGTCTGGCACCTAAGATTTAATGCTAAACATGCAGAGTAATGCATTTAGAATACAAAAACCCAAGGGAGGTGAAATTCTTCTAAGCATAAAGGAAGAACAGGATCTGGGGGTAATTGTATCTGATGATGTTATGGTGGCCAAACAGGTGGCTAAAGCATCGGTAAAAGCCAAAAAGATGCTTGGTTGCATAGGGAGAGAAATGGTCAGCAGAAAAAGAAAGGTGATATTGCGCCTGTGTAAGTCCCTAGTGAGATCTCATTTGAATACTGTATACAATTCTGGAGATTGCACCTTCAAAAGGATATAAACAGGATGGAGTCAGTCCAGAGGGGGGCTACTAAAATGGCCAGTGGTCTTTGATCTAAAGCATATGGGGATGGACTTAAAGATCTAAACATGCACACTCTGGAGGAAAGACGAGATAGGGAAGATATGATAAAGACATTTAAATATTGTAAAGGTTTCCATACACTGGGGGTGATCCTATTTCAATGGAAAGGAGGCTCTAGAACGAGGGGTCATTAGATGAGGTTGAAAGGGGATACACTCAGGAGTAATCTTAGGAAATATTTCTTTACAGAGAGGGTGGTGGATGCGTGAAACATCCTCCCAGTGGAAGTGGTGAAGACAAAAACAGTATCCGAATTCAAGAAAAAAAGGGATAAATACAGGGGATCTCTAAGGAAGTGATGGGAATTATAATGCTACATCTCAATATTATATTGAGTTATATTTATTTTAATACTGTGTATGTTTATTGTAACCCGCTGAGATCTGTGGATTGGTGGGCTATAAATTTTATAAATAAATACATAAATAATTGGACGGATGGGCAGACTGGATAGGCCAAACAGTATTTTTCTGTCATCATGTTTCTATGTTTCTGTTTCTAAATTGCTGGTTGAATCTGTTAATAATGGGTAGATAGCACCAACTAGCAACACCAACTCAGTTCTTCAAAATACTGTTTCCTCTTCCTTAGTTCTGCTGCTTCCTCTTTTGTTCTTACATCTAGGTCTGCTTTCTTTTATCGTGCCATTTTCCTAGTTAAAAGCATTTGGAATAAGAGATGTGTGCCTTTTGTTGTAGTCATGCCATTTTTGACAAATCCCTTATCGGAATGCGCATTCTGATGCTGTTCAGTTTGTATTTCTCACGGCTTTCTCATGGCTCGATGCTGATTTTCTAACAAAGAAAGGTACTGGGGGTTGGGTGTCAGAAGCAGGCTCCCGCCTTCCACTTCTGTAACAGGATGGAAAAGTTGACAACTTGTTCTGGCTTTAAAAGGTTTCAGGTTGATGGACCTGGCAGAAAGCCACCACAGGCTGCACTCTTGCTTCCTACGCGGTTCCGAGGTGTTACGGCGTAGTAGCAGTTCATGTTAATGCAGCACGGTGGTAGTGGTTTAAGTGGGAGGAACTTGAACAAAAGAACCCCCAAAACTTTTAAGTGCCACTATCTTCTCACGAATCCAATTAAAAGAGAGAATGAAAATGGGGATAATTTCACCTTAATTACACTATCTATAGCGACTTTATCCAATGTACTTTGTTCAGTTATGAACTTTTGAAGAACAGGCAAAAGTCCAGGTGTAATGGTGGAGGACCAAATAGAGGAGAGAGAAGAATGGGTTACGGTGGAAACAGAGGAGATCTGAGGACTATCTTCAAAGACCAGACAAAGGAATATGCAGCAAAACTGTAGAAAAGAGGCAGCAGGAGAAAGTAAAACAGAGAGTGAGAAAACAACTTTGTTGACTGCCAATTAAATAAGTCAAACAATAGTATTTTTTGGTAGTTTTGCTGCCTTAAAGGGTGAGTTTATGCATGGCTTTATGAGGTGTACTTCCTTGTTTGTGATATACATCTTCCCAGTTCTGTTGCGTTTTATTTTCCTGTAAAGGCTAACCTGTAAGGGCACTTTAGCAAATATATAACATAGTATAAATCACTAGTCATTCTGTGTCTCTTAGCAAAGCATTTATCACTGTGGGTGTGGTAGAAACGTTTCCCAAGTTGTCAGACTGTTGCAATGAAGACAGTTCCTGCAGCTATATTTGCCACAGATTGATTTACAAAAAATTGGGGTTACTTTGTACCTGAATTAATAAAAATGTCACCTCACTTTCTACCTTCTTGTAAGAAGACAGAGTACTCTGCACGCATAAACCATAACTACATCATTAGGGATTCAGGGACTAGCTTTGTGCCTCAACTGCAGTGCCGAATGCTGTTGTATGGAAGACCTGGGATCGATTCCCTGCCTGGCTTTTGCCAGGGAGCTCTTGGAGGGAGGGGTGGAAGCAGGGGAATTTCAGCCATTGGTGACCAGTGACACCTGCTGGCTAGAAGTAATGTACACATGCACTGGGTTTGGAGGGAATTGAGGTCTGTAACTCCTGGCCAAGGGCTTCCACTGCCATGGCTTGGCTAGAGAATGTTATAAAAAACACAGGTAGGTGGCACAGTTGTCCAATAGAAATAGATTCTGATGGAGTTGAAAGCCTGGGGTAAGGGCAAGAGGAAACCTGTGCATCAAGAATACAACAGAAAATATAGAAATTCAGACGTGAGTATCGTTATTGAAAGTTTGTCATGTGTTGAGTCTGATTAGTCGTTTGAGCATCATGCTCTGAAGAAAAACCTTGGCAAAAGCTAAACCATGAAATCAAACATTTAAATCTTCCCCCTGCTCTGACCTTTACTTATTTGTTCCAATTTTTAACTCAGTTCTACTGATTCAGTTTTTACCTTTTTAAATCCTTTCTTTTTTTTAATGTGGTATCTTCTTAATATTTTTAAATCCTCTCCATTTGCAGAGGAGATAGGTTGCATGGAACCAGCAAAACTGAAAGTGGACAAAGCAATAGGGCCAAATGGCTTGCATCCCAGGATTTTAAAGGAGCTTAGGTTCTGGCAGCTCCACCTACAATTCTGCTTGACAATTTAACAATTCCTTGGCAATAGGGGTGGTTCCAGAAGACTGGAGACAGGCAAATCTTGTCTTTCTTCAAAAAAGTGGAAATAAGAAGGAGGCTGGTGAATGCAAGCAGCAAATTAACAGAGTTGCTACTAAAGGAAAGGAAAGAGAAATATCTTGAATCCCAAAGGGTTACTATATCCAAACCAGCATGTTACTAGAGAAAGAACATTATACAAACCAGATCAATTTCTTTGCATGATAAAAGAATAATTTTATGTAATCTGCCTTGAGCCTACCTTTAAGAAAAGGTGGAGTATCAAATGCTTTTAAATAAATAAATATTAATTGGTCTCATGCCTTTTCAGTGGTAGCACATGGTGAATTACATTCAAGTGCAATAAGTTTTTCCTAATCCCCGAAGGGTTCACAATTTAAGTTTGTGCCTGAGGTAACGGAGGATAAAGTAACTTATCCGAGGTCATAGGAAGTATTGATGGGATTTGAATATTGGATTACTTGGTTCTCAGCCTGCTGCTCTAACCAATAGACTACTATTGCTACACTGGAGCTGGACTCTTGACCTGGTGCAGGATTGGTACGGTCCTCTGGTCGGACTCAGAGAGTGCTTGCCACCAGGAGGCGAAGCACACAAGGAGACAGAAGCTAGCTGGAGCTTCACCAATAACAGTCCGGGGTTTCCGCAGGTTGAGCCCCAGGGTACCTGGACTGCCTGGACTTAGGTGGGCCTCCTGTGGCCTCCTGGAGAGGTATCAGAGAGGCATTCCCACCACGAGCAAGGGTGCGTGGCTGATGCAGACTGGGTGAGCTAGACATGAACCGGATGCTCCGGAGACCTTGGGAAGGCAACAGTTCAGAGAGGTCCTCTGGATGAGACAGGCAGCGCTTGCGGGTCTAGCCACGTGGAGGCCGCGGTTGTTATCCAAGTACATTGGTCTAATAGTCACCGGGGGCCAGAAGAGAGTGTCTGAGTGAAGCGCAAGGGTCAGAGCCAGAGTATCAGTCCAAGAGAGGTCAGCCAAAGCAGGGGTCAATACCAGAATCAGTCCATGCGTAGTGGTAACAAGCGAGGGTCGGTTCCAGCGGCAGACAGTAGAGTGGTCAGCCAGGCAGTGGTCTGTTCCAGGCGGCAGACAGTAGAGTGGTCAGGCAGGCAGTGGTCAGTTCCAGGCTGCAGGCAAGAAAATGGTCAGGCAGGCAGTGGTCGGTTCCAGGTGGCAGGCAGTGGTCGGTTCCAGGCGGCAGGCAAGAGAATGGTCAGGCAGGCAGAGGTCAGTACCAAGAAGTCAGTCTGGATAGGTACTACCTGGGACGGACACAGGTACAGGAGACGCTGGAACAGGAGACACTTGGAACAGAGGCAAACTATCACACCAACGGTGTCGACCCGATTGCCAAGGCAGGGATCAGGGGTTTGAGCCCTGCCTTATATATGGAGCCTCAGTGATGTCATCAGCATGCACCTCCCAGGGTTTCATCGCGCTGCTCCCTTTAAGAGTGTGCGCCTAGGAGCAGGGCCGAGCCGGCCGAAGATGCGGAGCCCTGATGGGAGCTCCGCTGTGAGGCCTGCAGGGACGGAGGCATCGAGGGAAGCTGTGGTGAGCAATGGGGACGCCAGGGGTTCGCAGCAGCAGGCAAGCCTGTGCTTGTGGAAGGTAACGCCAGGTGAGCAGGCCTGGTTGCGGCACCCTCGTGGCCGGGGTGCACATCAGTACCCCCGTTCTAGGCCTCCCCCTTACCAGCTTAGGCTTCTCTGGGTGGTCCCTGTGGAAAGTCTGGAGCAAGACCTTTTCGTAGATGTGGTGAGAGGGTTCCCAGGAGTTTTCCTCCTGGCCAAAACCCTCCCATGACAGGAGGTACTCCCAATGGCCCTGTCGACGTTGAATGTCCAGGACCTCCTTGACTTGAAGCGTATTCTCTGGTTCAGCCGTATGTGGTGTGGGAGAAGGAGGTTTCAATAGTGACACATGGAACGTGTTGTGGATTTCCATGGAGGCAGGGAGTTGCAACTGATAGGTGACTGCACCAATGCGTCGAAGAATTGGGATAGGCCCTATGGATCTGGGGGCTAGTCATTGAGATGTTAGGTGCAGTCGAATATGTTTTGTACTGAGCCAGACTTTCTGGCCAGGTTGGAACAGGGGAGCGGCCCGACAATGGACATCGGTAAAGCGTTTGGCCATCTCGGGTGCTTGATTTAGTCTCTCTTTTACTTGATTCCTGAGTCTGCATATAGTTTGCACTGTAGACTGAGCTGCGGGTGAAGGTACAGTAAGTGGAACTGGTAGAGGTAGGCGTGGTTGGTGGCCAAATACCACCGCAAAAGATGAGACATCCATGGCAGAGGCAACGTGAGTGTTGTGGGATAGTTCTGCCCAAGGCAGGAGGTCAGCCCAGTTATCTTGCTGGTCATTGGCATATGATCGTAGAAATGACTTTAAGGAATGGTTTGTCCTTTCAGCTTGGCCATTTGCTTGCAGATGATAGGCTGAGGTTAGGTTTAATGTAATATTAAACTTCTTACAAAGGGATCTCCAATATTTGGCAGCAAATTGAGGACCTCGGTCGGAGACGATTTCCTATGGGAGTCCATGCAGACGAAATACGTGGATCAGAAAGAGTTTAGCTAGTTCTGGAGCTGAGGGGAGACCAGGCAGTGGGACAAAGTGGGCCATTTTTGAGAAACGGTCAATGATTACCCAGATGACAGTGTTACCTTTTGAGGGAGGTAGGTCTACAATAAAATCAGTATCGAGACTTGAAAAAGGTTCAGTGGGTGCAGGAAGAGGTTGGAGGAGGCCCCATGGGCGGCCAGTCGGAGGTTTTTGTTGTGCACAAACTGGACAGGAGTCCACGTAGTCACGGGAGTCCTTTATCATGCTAGGCCACCAATAGTGCCTTCGAAGCATCTCGAGAGTCCGGGCTTGTCTGGGATGACCAGCTAGCTTAGAGTCATGAGCCCAACGGAGCACACGCTCACGGAGATGGCAGGGGACCACCGTCTTCCCAGCTGGTACCGTGGTGGTGACTGCAATGGATATGCGGGCTGGATCGATGATGTGCCTAGTAGTTTTGGGTGTATCCTCCGGTTCGACCTAGCAAGAGAGCGCATCTGCCTGAAGGTTTTTAGTTGCTGGGCGATAGCGGAGCTCGAAGTTGAAGCGTTCAAAAAACAGGGCCCAGCAGGTTTGTCTGTGATAAAGTAATTGGGCCTCCTTTAGATGTTCTAGATTCTTGTGGTCAGTAAATATTGTGAACTTGTGTTGTGCCCCTTCCAACCAAGGATGCCATTCTTGGAGGGCTAGCTTCACAGCTAGGAGTTCACGGTCCCCTATAGTGTAATTTTGTTCAGATGAGGAGAATTTGTATGAGTAGAAGGAGCATGGTACTAAGGTTCCTTTAGTGGAGTACTGACTCAGAACTGCTTCTGCTCCGATGGCAGATGCGTCAACTTTGACAATGAAGGGACGGTTAGTATCCGGATGACGTAGACATGGTCCGGAACAGAAGGCTTCCTTCAAGGCATGAAATGCTGACTGGGCTTTGGGACTCCACACTCGGAGATAACATCCCTTTCTAGTCATGGTGGTAAGTGGAGCGGCTAGGGAGGAGTAATTAGCGATAAAGTTTCGATAGTAGTTTGTAAACCCAAGGAATCTTTGTAGGGGTCCATGGTGAAGCCACGGTTGGAAATGATGTAGCCTAAAAATGGAAGACTGGGTTGTTCAAAGATACACTTTTCTAATTTCGCATAGAAATGATGGTCCCTGTGGCGTTGGAGGACTGTTTGGACATGGGAATGATGGGCCTTTAGGTCTTTGGAGAATATTAGTATTTCATCCAGATATACCACGACAAAGGAGTATAAAAGGTCCTGAAAGATCTCATTCATTAAGCGTTGAAACACTGCAGGGGTATTGCAAAGCCCGAAGGGCATCACTACGAACTCATAGTGGCCATCTCTCGTGTTGAAAGCGGTCTTCCATATATCTTCTGGTTGGATTCGTACAAGATTGTACGCCCCTCGGAGGTCCAATTTTGTAAAGATTTGTGCACCCTGCAGACGATCAAATAATTCACTAATAAGCAGCAATGGATAGCGATCTTTTCGAGTCACTGCGTTCAAGCCTTTGTAGTCTATGCAGGGTCTCAAGCTGCCATCCTTCTTCTTTACGAAGAAGAACCTGGCTCCTGCCAGGGAATTAGAGGGTCTGATGAAACCTTTATCTAAATTCTCCTTGATATACTCAGACATGGCTTGTGTTTCAGGACGTGATAGGGGATAAGTTCTGCTCTTGGAAGGCATGGTTCCAGGTAGTAAGTCTATGGGACAATTAAATTCTCAAAATTGTGGCAAGATATCAGCGTTGGCCTTGGAAAAGACATCCTTGAAGTCTGAACATGGCGCAGGCAGTCCAGGAAGGGTTGTAGATTTGAGCACGGTCACGGATGGAGAAACTTGCCGTAAACAATGGTTCTGACACCGAGGGCCCCACTGAGTTAGTTGTAGGGACTGCCAGTCAAAGTGGGGTGCATGTAACTGGAGCCAGGGAAGTCCAAGGACTACCGGGTATGTGGACCTTCTCAGGATTAGAAGAGAGATTTCTTCATCATGGAGGGTTCCAATGGTGAGGCGAATAGTCATGGTACGGTGAGTAATATGACTGGGGAGGTGTTCCCCCTGGATCGAGGCGATATGGAAAGGTACTGCTAGAGGTTGGGTCTGTATCTGAAGAATTTTAACAATATCTTCCATGATAAAGTTTCCACTCGCCCCAGTGTCTATAAGGGCGGAGGTAGCAAAGGAACATGTCTCCCCTAGGAGGGAGATAGGGAGCAATAGTTGAGGGCCAGAAACAGTAGCACCCAAGCTCGGGACCCCTGCCAGGCTCAGGCTTTGGAGTTTTCCCGGACGTACAGGGCAGGTTTGAAGAAGGTGTCCAGAACTGCCGCAATATAAGCAGAGGCCTGCTTTTGTGCATCGGAGATGTTGCTAGGGGTCAAATGACTGCGATTGATTTGTATGGGCTCCTCAGGCGGCTGAGGGGCCGGTAAAGCCTTCAATGGAGGACTCGCTGCATTTGGTCGTGGAGTGGGAACTCGGAGGGCCCTCACCTCCTGATAACATTGTCGGAGATGATAGTCAATTCTACCGACCAGAGAGATCAATTCTTCCAGAGAGATGGGAATCTCACAGGTGGCCAGTTTGTCCTTAAGAGCTGGAGACAGTTCCTCGAGGTAGAGTGCCCTTAAGCAGTCTTCCTGCCAACTTAATTCAGTAGCGAGTGTTCTGAATTCTACTGTATACTCGGCAAGTAAGTGCGAGCTCTGGTGGAGGTGGAGTAGATGATGGCCAGCGACTGCTTGTCGACCTGGGTCCTTGAAGGTCCATCGGAAGACGGAGATGAACTGGGGGAGCTGGTGAATTATGGCATCAGAACTCTCCCAAAGTGGGGAAGCCCATGCCAGGGCCTTCCCCTCAAGGTGTGAAAGGTTAAAGGTGATCTTAGTTGCTTCCTCAGGAAACAGCGAGGGTTGCAATGAAAACTGCATATAGCACTGGTTTATGAAGCCTCGACACAGGCACGGATCCCCGTTAAAACGGGGTGGAGTTGGGGGCCAGGGGTGCCCGTGAGGGCAGGGTTTGAGCAAGACCCCCCTGAATTGGCTATGACAGATTCTTCCAACTGTGTATGCATCTTCTCTGCAGAAGAAGTCAATGCTTCTAAGATCCATTGTTGCTCTCAGACACGATTAGCCAGGCCTGAAATGGCCTGCAAGGCATGAGACTCCGCCAAGTCAATGGCCTTGGCAACCTGTTGCGCTGAAAGTGGACCCTTGGCCTGCTGCAGGATTGGTATGGCCCTCTGGTCGGACCCAGAGAGCACCTGCCACCAGGAGGCGGAGCACACAAGGAGAGAGGCTAGCTGGAGCTTCACCAATAACAGTCCGGGGTTTCCACAGGTTGAGCCCTTGGGTACCCAGACTGCCTGGACTTAGGTGGGCCTCCGGTGGTCTCCTGGAGAGGTATCGGAGAGGTGTGCCCACCACAAGTAAGGGTGCGCAGCTGATGCAGAGTGGAGAAGCTAGACCTGAACCGGAAGCTCCGGAGACCTCGGAAAGGCAACAGTTCAGAGAGGTCCTCCGAATGAGACAGGCAGCACCTACAGGCCTAGTCACATGGAAGCCACGGTTATTATCCAAGTATGTTGGCCTGAAGGTCACTGAGGGCCAGAAGCAGGGACGGTGGAAGCACTAGGCGAACTAGGCCTGGGCCTAGGGCGCCAAGTATTAGGGGGCGCTGCGAGCAGTGGTATCCCAAGGGGAGTCAATGCCCCCGGGCACAGGGAGGCTCATGCGGCCACCGGTGGATCTCATCCCACTGGCGGCTGAGCAGCGACACATAGCAGGCAGATTGGCAGGGCCGTGGTGGAGATCACGTCACCATGGCCCAAAGAAAAAGGTCGCGTTCAAACCTGCAGGTGCTCCTCCTTCCTGCCTGCGTGGCCCTGGAAGTAAACGTTGCCGGAGCAGCGTGGGCAGGAAGGAGGAGGAGCATCAGCCGCATGCAGAAGAGGAGCAGTGCTTATGGGCCGCCGCGAATCCCAAGTCGCAGCGGCCCGAGAAGAGGAAGAGGCCCGGTAGCAGGGCCGCCGCGGATCCCACATTGCAGGCGGCCCGAGAAGATCAGGGCCGCTGCAGAGCCCATCCTGCGGCGACCCATGAAGAGGAGGCCCAGAGGTGAGAGAGAGGCTGTGGGTCTGTAGAGTGTGTATGTGTGTGTGTATGAGATGAGTTGAGAGATTGTGTGTGAGAGTAAGTTGAGAGACTGTGTGTGGGAGTGAGGACCTGAATGCTTGCAGAGATAGCATGTGAGAGCCTCTGTGTGTGTGAGAGAGACAGCATGTGACAGTGAGATCCTGTGCTTGAGCAAGAAGGCATGTGGGAGTGAGAGAGAGCCTGTGTGTGAGAGACTCAGACAGCATGTGTTAGTGAGAGACTGTGTGTATGAATGATTGTATGAGAGAGAGCATGTGACAGTGAGAGCATGTGCTTGAGCAAGACAGCATGTGGGAGTGAGAGAGAGCTTGGGTGTGTGAGTCAGACAGCATGTGCCAGTGAGAGACTGTGTGTAGGAATGATTCTATGAGAGAGAGCATGTGCCAGTGAGAGCCTGTGTGTGTGTGAGAGAGAAAGCATGTGAGAATAACCTGACTGTGTATTTGAGGGAAGAAGATGGAGAGAAAAGAAACAGAAAAAAAGGCAATATAAAAGGAATTGGCAAAAAAATAAGAAAGGGAAACTGGAAAAAAATAAAAAAGGGAAGCTGGGAAAAAAAAGCCTGTGACCAACCGATTAGAAAACTAAGATCAGACAGCAAAGGTAAAAAAAAATACTTTTTAGTGATTGGCACATGTAAACTTTGGGAATATGCAAGAGTAGCACTTTCTCTTTGCGGATCTCACAATGTACGAGATCAGCATGGAGGAAGTGGAAGCCCACAGGGCCTGCACAGAGGAGGCAGCAGAATGGGCGTCAGTGCCAGTAACAGGAATCGGCACCTCCCCAATAGCCATGCGGCAGCAGTGACAGTGGCAGCAGAGGAATGAGAGAGGTTCCGAGGTTGCTGGCAAAAGAAAGAGAGGGGGGTCTGCCTTTAGTGTGTGCATGTGTATGAATGGGACTCTGCCTGGGGTGTATGTGTGTGAATGCATGGGTGCCTGCCTGGGGTTCAATGTGTGTGAGAATGAATGTGTGCATGCCTGGGGGATGGGGAGGGAGTGGTGTGAAAATGAATGGGAGCCTGCCTGGGGGTCAGTGTGTGTGTGTGTGTGTGTGTGTGTGTGTGTGTGTGAGAATGACTGGGAGCTTGCCTGGGTGTGTGTGTTTGTGTGTATGTGAGAGAGCCAATGAGTGTGAGAGCATGAGTGTGTATGAGAAAATCCAGGTGAATAAGAGTTTGTGGGGTGGTGGGGGTGGTGGAGAGGGAGAGAGTGTCTTAGAGTCTGAGAGTGTGTCAGTGTCTGTGAGAGCGAGAGGTTATGGTGGATATAAGATCATGAATGTGTATGTATGTGACAGTGTATGTGTGAGAGAGAATGGACATGTGAGTATGTGTGTGAGAGAGAGAGGTAACCTCCTAATCCTCGACAATATCAGGGTGACTGGAAATCAAGAGCTCCCACAGAAGGTGACATCAGGGGCTTTTTAAAATCCTTATTAGTTTTTTTTTTTTTCAGAATAATTTTTATTGGCAGAAACACAACCAACCAGCCAAGTAAAAACATAACTTGACAAAAATCAATCCCGCACAATGGGGGAACTACAACAAGATGGCATACGATATTCCCAAATAACAGTAGCCGCCTAGGCCAGTAGATGCTCTCTGCCCTTATCTTATGTCTGAGTTTACCACCCCTCCCCCCTCCTTCCCACCCTCATACACCACAACCATCCCCCTCATACTGCAGTCATACCAGACCCCCCCCCCTTCCTCAGCCCCTTCCCCCCGAGACCATATGGTCAATCCAATCATTAGTATACCCACTCTCCCGCAGACCGGCCTGGACTGAGGCCGGCAACAATAAGACACATTGAGTCCAACAAGCCCCATACAGTTTGTCAGTCTTTCGATGGCCTTTCAAAAAATCCAAACGTTCCATCTGCAAAACCAAGGCCATACGCTGGAACCACTCGACTGAAGTGGGGGCCATCACGGGTTCCGCCCATCCGGACAGTATGGTGCGGCATGCCAGCATGGCCGCAATACGTCCAAAGCGGTCTTTTGAGCGGCTGACCTCGGCAGTGCAGGCTTGTGGGCTAGAGAGAAGAAACTTCCCCGTGACAGGCGGCGGCACTCCAGTGCACGTAGAAATCACGCCCACCACCGTGGCCCAAAAAGAGTGGAGAGTAGGGCAAGAATACAGTCTATGCACCAAAGTGCCCTCCTCTTGGCCACATTTAATACAGAGAGGAGAATCGGTACTCCCCATCTTGAATCGTCGCACATCGTCACAGTAAATCCGCTCAAGTATGCGAAACTGTACTTCACGCAGTCCAATGTCCGGTAGCTGTCGGTGTATCGCTGCAAAACAGTTCACCAAATATTGCACGGTAATGGGTTCTCCAAATGTAGCAGTCCATTTTACCGCCAGCACATCCAATCGCGGGTTTAGACGCAACGATCTGCCAAGCGTAGCCCAACCCGTTATGGTATTGGCAAGGCTAGCCGTGTCAAATATCTTGTTAGCATAGGAGCATTCCAAGCTCACCCTGTCCGATGTCCAGTGAAAGGAGGTCAAATAGTGCCTGGTTTGCAGATACGCAAAAAACTGATGAGTCGGTAGGCGATAGGTATGAGCTAAAGTAGCAAAGTCCAACAGTGTATGAGTGTCAGTGTCATAGAAATGAAAGGCAAACATCGCTCCATTAGACGCCCACTTATGAAACAAAGCCCCACAGTCCCTTCCCGGCAGAAACCCCACATTGCCAGTCAAGGGCAAGAGTAGGGAAACCACCCCATCCAAACCCCGCTGCCCCCGTAACCACCGCCAGGCCGCAATACAAGGAGATAGCAAAACTCTAGGGTATGCAAGCCTACGACGCTCCGTGGCACTGGACTGGATGAGACTCAGGGGCGACCAAGGGGCAGCCATACCAGATATAAGCCCCTGTGCACAGAATTTATAGTCCCCCGTAAGCCATTCCCCTATGAAGCATAGCTGGCATGCAGCGTTGTACAAACGAAAATCAGGCAGGCCACATCCCCCTTGATCTCGTGAGTAAGTCATAGTCATATAACTAAGACGGGCTTTCCGTCCCCTCCAAAGAAAGTGCTGAAGGGCCGCGTACAACCCTTTTAAATCCTTATCCCGCAACCAACAGGGAACCATAGGCAGGACATATAATATCTTAGGGGCAATAATCATTTTGATGAGAGCGCAGCGACCAAATAGGGACAAGGGAAGCGGGGCCCAAGCCTCCAGCTGTGATCGTATCCGCTCCAAGAGGCTAGTAACATTCAACTCATACAAATGCCTTAAATCCCTTGGAATCCAAATACCTAAATATTTCAGCCTATCTGGCGCCCATCGGAATGGAAAAGAGCCCACCCAGGAAGATTGCAGCTGGGGATTCAAGGCCAATGCCTCCGACTTCCCAAAATTAATACGCAGACCCGCCACCGCCCGAAATTGGTCAAATAGATTAATAATGACGGGGACACTGGTTTGTGGCTTGCCAACGAAAAGCAAAATATCATCGGCAAAGAGAGTGGTACGAAGGGACTGTTGGCCCACACGCAGTCCCCATAGCCGAGGCTCCTCCCGCAACCGAATAGCCAATGGTTCCAGAGCTAAAACAAAAAGCAAGGGAGAGAGGGGGCACCCCTGCCGGACTCCACAATGCAAATCAAACGGGGAGGACACCGCCGCATTCAATAAAATACTAGCACTGGGGTTGCTATAAAGAACCTCCGCCCACCGTACAAAAGCCCCCTCAAAGCCATACTGGCGCAGCACCCAAAAGGGAAAGTCCCATGACAATGAGTCAAAGGCCTTCTCCGCGTCAAGACTCAGAACAACCGCGTCAGCCCCAGCAGAATAACTAAGAGAGGCCATCAGGCGGCGCACATTCCGAACCCCGTGTCGACCCCGGACAAAACCAGTTTGATCGTCCTGAACGAGTTTAGGAAGAATAACACTAAGTCTAGCAGCCAAAATAGCCGCGAAGAGCTTAATATCTACATTTATCAAGGAGATGGGTCTATAGGCCCCTACCTCCTCCGGGTCCTTACCTGGTTTTGGAAGAACAACTATAACCGAGTGATTGAGCGCAGGGGAGAGAGCCCCCTCCTCCAACAGTGCATTATAGAAAGCCACTAGCGGTGAAAGCAATTGGAATTTTAAGATTTTATAAAACTCGGAGCCGAACCCATCTGATCCCGCAGCCTTGCCCAACTGGAGAGTGTGGATAACCCGATGCACCTCCTGGTCCGTAATGGGAGTATTAAGAGCATTCAACTGATCTAGAGTCACCCTCGGCCATTCGATCGGTTGGAACAGAGCCTCCCGAACCAGCGGATCGCTGCAGCGCTCCGCATACAATTGTCGGTAATATTCGAGAAACCTAGCCTCAATATCCCCCGAGGACGTTCGACGTACGCCCCGGCTGTCTTTAATACTGACAATGACCTTCCTCTGACCCCTAGGGCGAGCCAAGTGGGCCAACAACCTACCGGCTCGATTGCCATATTTATAAAGTTGGTATTGATAGTATTTGAGTGATTTGGACGCTCGTTGATGAAGCAAAGAGTTGAGCGTGGCTCACGCCTGGTCCACTTGACCCTTAGCATCCGGGGTCATATCAACCACGTGACGCTGTTGTGCCATTTTAAGGACCTGAGTAAGACGGACTATTTCAGCGTTCCGTTGACGGTTCGTCTTGGCCACGTACGCAATGATTTCCCCACGCATCACCGCTTTCCCGGCCTCCCACAAGGTAGTCGCGGTAATATCCGGTGTAGAATTAAGCGTGACATACTCCTTCCAACACCCTTGTAAGTGGTCCCGAAACTTCTCATCATGGTACAAGTCAGGGCGCATCCGCCATGAGAATAGGGGCCTCTCTCCCATATCACTCCGCAGCAAGACAGACACTGGGGCATGATCAGAGATCGATCGTACACCGATGGTCGCCTCCTCCACCCTGGCAAACCACTTATCGGACACCAACAAGTAGTCCAAGCGGGAGTAAACCCGATGTGGGTTAGAATAGAATGTAAAATCAAGTTCACCAGGGTGAAGAACCCGCGACACATCTAACAGCTGAAGTTCGTCGCACAAAAATTGAACTCCCAATGTGCGGCCACGGGCTTCGGCAGGTTTGGGCGGCTTTCTATCGAGGAGATTATCCGCTACAACATTAAGGTCTCCCCCAACCACCAACACATGATCCAAAAACTCAGTAAGCAAACCCGCCAGGGACGAAAAAAAATCCTGAGAAAAAACATTGGGCCCATAAACATTACAAAAGGCTATCTTTTGGTGACCTAAAACCCCAGCTGCAATCACGTAGCGCCCCTCTTTATCATGACAAGTTCTAATGAGGCGAAAGGGCAGGTGCTTATGGATAAGGATGGCCACTCCCCTCTTACGAGAGGTGTAAGATGAATATATGCAGTGGCCCACCCACTCCCGTTTGAGTTTAAGGTGTTCCGCATCATTCAAATGTGTTTCCTGAAGGAAAATGACTTGTGAATGCATGCGACTAAACATAGTTAATAACTTTTTCCGCTTAACCGGGGAGTGTATACCATCTACGTTCATGGTGGTAACTCTAACCTTCGCCATGGCGAGCTATGACCCGCACAAAATTTCTATGAGCCCCACATGTGGGCTCTAGTAGCATAGACCACCTCCCCCCATGGCCCCCCAGCCTAGACCACAAGGAGATATGAAAACCAACAAGAGAGTTGTGACACCCTGGTCCCGGGACCCGTCCCCCCCAACCCCCTACCTCCCCACTCCTCCCATCCCCCCCCCACACAGTGTCTCACCCCGAACCCACATGCACACCCACACACACACCCCCACGCATACCCAGAACCGCTCAAGGAGGTACAGAGGTATCTCACCCGCCAACTCCAGTGGGACAAGAATACCCCCCTCCGTCCCGCCCCCAGCCCCACGAAGCCCCCAGCCGACAATAAAGTGAAACAAGTTCAACGCAACAGAACACTCTCGCAATCACCAAGTCAATTGAAACAAGTCCATGAGCCAAGTAACAGCCATGGGTACTCAGGCCCCCAGCAAAGAAAGAGCAGGAAAAAAGCAGGAAAAAAAAGAAAAAAAAAAAAAAAGAGAATTTTTTTGTTTTGTAAGCCCTGCCGTGAAGTGAAATAAAAAGGAGGAAAACAAAAAGACTGGTGCACGGCGGAATAGAGCCAGTGAGGATAGTCACTCCAACTGTAAGAGCCAGTCCATAATAACTTCAACTTCATCACCCCCTCTACGGAGTGGGGGTCAGCCAGCACACAACCGCAATGGTTGAAAAAGGATGTAGCTTGAATCCTGTGTGAGCCCTAGCCAGCTCATTCCCCTGCTGCCCTAGGTAGGCTAGCGATGAATCCATCGGCTTCCTCCTTGGTGTTAAAAAAGAGGACTTTGTTATTATGATACACACGGAGTACAGCAATCCAAATTTTATGCCCCTCTTATAGAGCTCCGAGCAAGCCGGCGTCATCAGTTTCCGTTTCGCAGCAGTAGATGCGGAAAAGTCATTGAATAGTAAAATCCTGCGACTGTTATATTCCACAAGATCCTTTTGCTTGAAGGCTCGCAGCATTTTGGTCTTGTGGTCCCAATTCAAGATCTTTGCCATCACCGGCCGGGGTCTGGGCGCCCCGTCCCGCAAGGGCCCGACCCGGTGGACCCGTTCACATTTCAGCTCTCCTGGAGGCAAGTCCAGGCCTATGTGGGCAGGGAGCCAGTTCTCAACCCAGTCCAGGAGCTCAGTGTCCTTTACCGCCTCCGGAAGCCCCACAATCTTAAGATTATTGCAACGCCCACGATCTTCCAGATCTTCTACCTTATCTAGCAGCTCTCTTTGTTGTGTGCGCAGCTCAGCCACGTGGCGCTCGGCCTCCGCCATCCGATCTCCGTGGTCGGAGAGAATTTGTTCCGCCTCATCAAGGCGCTTAGACTGGCCCTCCACAGCCGCCTTGAGGTCCTCCATCGTGGATTGGATACGAATCAACCGGGCATCCAGAGCCGCAGTCACACTCTGGGAGATCTGCATCAGGGCACCTTCCGACACCCGCTTCCAAAACTTTCGCGCCCGAGGGGGGGGGGAAGGGGCCGCCGCCATCTTGGGACAGCAAGATCGTCACACCACAGCCTTACGGAGGTTTCTCTGCCGCATCCCCCGCGCCTCCCACGCAGATCAGGACCGCTGCAGTCGTCCCAGATAAGCTGGCGAAAAAAATTTTGGGGGCGTTCCGCCGCGATTTTTGGGGGCTTTTTCGCTGAGGCAGGGAGCGGGACTCCGGAGCCCAAAAGCCGTGCTGCCGGCGCCTCTACGTCATCGCCGGAAGTCCTTATTAGTTTTAATTATTGGATGTTATTTGATATATGTGCTGTTTTGAAATAGTTTATTGGTGTTTGGGAAATTGTAAAAAATATATATGATTTTAAGTAATAGAAATTCTATTTATCACTAGTTTTAAAACATTCTTTTATTATGGTTTTACTAATATAACTGACGCTTTATGTTTCTTGATTTTATTTGTTTTATGAGGAATGATGGTTCTGTTTTTCCATTGTTAATACAGAGTCTGACTTCTTGGAGTTTCCATTTCAGTTTTTGTCTAATTTGTGCTCCTTTATTTTGTATTCTGTATTGGTGAGAGTCTGTCTCTGCTCTGTGTGTGTGACCGTGATGAGAGATTCTGCTAGCATAGGGATCTATAGCAATTGGGTTTGTTTTGTTTCCTCAGTAGGTGGTGTATTGGTATTCTAGGACCCAGTGTAATATTTACCCTTGCTTTTTTAAAGGTAGGGTTATTGTTGTTTGAGTCCTTGGTGTTATTTCTGTTATGTTACGATGGGATTGCAGGATAGATTTTGAGTGCCTTTTTTGCGGGGTTTTGTGCTAGTTCACAATGTGCCTGGCAGTGGAAGGTGTTTGTGCTGCTGTTACTGTGAGGTGACACCAGAATTTGAAAATATCTTTTACTATGATGAGCTCCAAGCTCCATTGTTTGGGAGAATTTCAGTGGATGCACAGAGTTAGAGAACTGGAGGTCAGGATTTATATTGACATTCTGTCCCTTCCTATATACTCCAGACTTCACTCTCATAGCCATATAGAATTAGTTGAATGAGGCTATCAAATAATTTTATAGTAGTTTTACTAGAAGTGTGAAACTGGCCAGCTTTTAAAAATTATGCAGAAGACTCTTTGGACTTTTTTATTAACACTTTTTTTTTTGTAACCAATTTTAAAGCAGGATCCATGCTATAGAGGTGGGTGTGATGAAGAAATGTCATTTTGGCTCCCCCCCAAAATAAAATTCTTCTGTCTAGAGATGCCATTGATTTTCTGTGACCTTAAGCATTAGTACAAGAAGGATTAAGGGGGGGATGCTGGAGTTGCTCACAAATGAATTAGCCCCCTGGGTGCCGGAGACCCTTGGTACGCCACTGGGTGTGAACCATATGGGGCCACAAGTGGTGGCAAAGAGGAGTGGAGATTTGGCGGGCCGCGAGCAGTGCCCAACCTGCTCGCGACCCAGAAAACCACACAGTCGGGCGTGATCGAAAACAATGTAGGAGTCGGGGCCCAGACTGGGAGGGGGGCGCAAGGGAGAAGGCTCGCCTAGGGCGTCTAGTTCCCTTCGACCGGCCCTGGCCTGAAGAGAGTGTCCAAGTGAAGTGCAAGAGTCAGAGCCAGAGTATCAGTCCAAGAAAGGTAAGACAAAGCGAGGGTCATTACCAGAATCAGTCTGTGCGTAGTCGAGGCAAGCGAGGGTTGGTTCCAGGTGGCAGGAAGAAGAATGGTCAGGCAGGCAGTGGTTAGTTCCAGGCGGCAGACAGTAGAATGGTCAGGCAGGCAGAGGTCAGTACCAAGAAGTCAGTCTGGATAGGTGCTACCTGGGAAGGACACAGGAACAAGGAGACGCTGGAACTGGAGACGCTGGAACAGGAGACACTGGAACAGGAGACACTTAGAACAGAGGCAAACTATCACACCAACGGTGTCGACCCAATTGTCAAGGCAAAGAGCAGTGGTCTGAGCCCTGCTTATATAAGGGCTCAGGTGACATCATGGGGTGTGCCGTGAATGAGTTTCCCGTGCTTGGCCCTTTAAATGTCCGGGAGTTCCATGCGCGCGCATGCGCGCTAGGGGGCATAGTCAATGCTGTGGAGGATGCCGAGCCCCGACGCAAGGAGCACTGCGAGGGAGAAAGACCCGATGGGCCTGGAGACGCCTGGGGATGCCGTGGACAAGCAGCACTGGTGGAGGCTGCAAGTGAGGAGATGGTAGAGGGGCATGCCAGGTGAGCAGGTCCGGCCGCGGCACTAATGCGACCGGGAAGCACAAAAGTTCCCCCCCTTCTAGGCCTCCCCCTTACCGGCCTGGGCTTCTCAGGATGACTCTGATGGAAGGCAGCAAAGAGATCTTTGTTGTAGATGTGGTGGGAGGGCTCCCAGGAATTCTCTTCCGGGCCAAAGCCCTCCCACGACAGGAGATATTCCCAATGGCCTCTATGACGCTGAACATCTAATACTTCCTTCACCTGTAGGATGTTCTCGGGCTCAGCAGCGTGTTGAGTAGGCGGAGGAGGCCTTCAGGAAGGCCAGGACAGAACCAATGGTTTTAGCAATGACACGTGGAGCGTGTTGTGGATTCCTATGGAGGCAGGGAGTTGCAATTGATAGGTGACAGCACCGATGCGTCGCAGAACTGGAAAAGGCCCTATGAATCTAGGAGCTAGTTGTTGGGACGGTAGACGTAAACATATATGTTTTGTACTCAGCCAAACCCTCTGGCCAGGTCGGAACAGTGGTGCGGCCCTGCGATGAGTGACAGTAAAGTGTTTGGCCCGCTCGGTGGCCTGGTTTAATCTCTCCTTTACCTGATCCCAGAGTCTACGTATAGTAAATTGAGCTGCTGGTGAAGGTACCATGAGTGGAACCAGAAGAGGTAGGTGTGGTTGGCGGCCAAAGACTACCGCAAAACGTGAGACATCCGTGGCAGAGGCAACGTGAGTATTGTGGGATAGTTCCGCCCAAGGCAGGAGGTCAGCCCAGTTATCCTGTTGGTCATTGGCATATGATCGTAGAAATGACTTTAAGGAGTGGTTTATCCTTTTGGCTTGACCATTAGCTTGCGGGTGATAGGCAGAGGTTAATTTTAATGTAATATTAAACTTCTTGCAAAGGGATTTCCAATATTTGGCAGCAAATTGAGGACCCCGGTCGGAGACAATTTCCTATGGGAGTCCATGCAGACGAAATACATTGGTCAGAAAGAGTTTAGCTAGTTCTGGAGCTGAGGCGAGACCAGGCAGTGGGACAAAGTGGGCCATTTTAGAAAAACGGTCAATGATTACCCAGATGACAGTGTTTCCTCTTGAGGGAGGCAGGTCCACTATAAAATCAGTAGTGAGACTTGACCAAGGTTCAATGGGTGGAGACAGAGGTTGGAGGAGGCCCCATGGGCGGCCAGTCGGAGATTTTTGTTGTGTACAAACTGGACAGGAGTCCACATAGTCATGGAGGTCCTTTATCATACTAGGCCACCAATAGTGCCTTTGAAGCATCTCGAGGGTCTGGGCTCAGCCAGGGTGACCAGCTAGTTTAGAGCATGAGCCCAACGGAGCACACGCTCACGGAGACGGCAGGGGACCACCGTCTTCCCGGCTGGTACCATGGTGGTGACTGCAATGGATATGCAAGTCGGGTCGATGATGTGTCTAGGAGTCTCGGGTGTATCTTCCGGCTCGACGGAGTAAAAGAGCACATCAACCCGAAGTTTCTTTGCTGCTGAGCGGTAGCAGAGCTCGAAGTTGAAGCGTTCAAAAAACAGGGCCCAGTGGGCTTGTCTAGGATTGAATAGTTGGGCCTCCATTAGATGCTCTAGATTCTTGTGGTCAGTAAATATTGTGAACTTGTGTTGTGCCCCTTCTTTTTTTTTTTTTTTTTTAATTTTTAATTTATGCATTTCCATTTACATACATTAATCCAACATCGTGAATACAGATCAAGGATACATTCCATATTTAAGCAATAAGTTCTATCTTCAAATAATTCACTTGTCCTGTACTCCCTTTAAAAATAAACAGCCCGCCAATATTTTCCGTCTCTAGGAGATGATGGACATACATTTTCCTTTGAGGGATTGCTGTGATTAAAAAAAAAAAAAGAGGAATAGAAGAAAGAAGTAGGAAAGGAGATGTCTATGTAGCACCGCTTGTCTCCTGAGGTGATACCATGCAGTTCCTCCCTCAGTAGAATGCTCAGTCCATTAGCCTTGACTGGCATGGACCTAAATTCCAATTAGCGATTGCACGCTGAGAAAGGCTCAGCGGTGAAGGCTTTAGTTCTCTCCCCCCGTAGCCGGGACCCAGGGAGTACTGAGCTGAGGTAAAAGTTTTTAACTTAAAAAAAAAAGCATCAGTGACAGGAAGACAGCAGGAGAAGAGGCTGTTTTCTCGGCATTCAGCTTCTCCGCTCACGTCTCTGGGGAGTGCTCTGAGGTGAGAAGAGAGTGCAGGCATGGCAGGTTGAGCAGCTGTTTGGCTAGACCCAGCTTCCAGGCTTCTCTCATTTTGGTGTGCGGTAGGCCGCAGAGTACTTTTGCACACTTTTTTGCCGCAGACAATTGGTGCGTGCTTCACATCCGGGTATGTGTCCGTTCTCGTTTGTGCATGCAATTGGGTGTTCTTCCTTCTGGATGCACATCTTGTCTGCCCAGTTTTGGCCTCGGTACTGGGCATCCAGTTTGGACGTCCAGTGGGTCAAGCGGTGTAGGCGCCTGGTCTTGGACGCACATATTTTGGTGCCCGCGGCGAAGAAACCTAAGCACCTATCTATCTGTGCTGCCTGCCATATCAAAGCAATTCAGCTGGAGCTTTCTTTAAGTCTTTGTCAGCACTGCCTGGAAACTCGGGAAGATTTGCCTCCTTCTGATTTTGCTGATGATGGTCCATCTCCTTGGTCTGAGGAGAGTGGGACTGAGGGAGACACTGCAGGGGTGTCTTCTCCCCTGATTGATCCGCAGGTTTAATCCTCAGGGGACACTGGCTCACAGAACGTCAGGTTCGGGCTTATGGGACCTGGATTGGACCCAGCCTCCTTTTCCTGGGAGGAATTCTTCCAGCGACTGCAGACATTTCTACAGGGCCAGTCTGCGGAAGCTTCAGTTCCAATTAAGGTAGGTCCAGGTGCTCCGAGTGCTCCTCCGTCTGTCTCCACGGTAGCGCAGTGCAGTCTGACAGAGTTTGAATGCAAGTGGATCAGGATGATACTGATGATGCCGGCGGGGCCTCTTCTGGTGAGGAAGGGGGCATTCCCTCAGATTTGGAGCCATATAGAACTCTTCTACGTTTCTTTCAGAGAGATGAGTTGTCGGGTCTGATATCTCAGACCTGATGACCTTTGAAGTGGCTGGGGCTGACTCCTTGGGGACGAAGAACAAGGATCCTATTTTGATACTCTGCGCAAGTTTTCTTGTTTCTTCCCCTTCTTGGATGCAATCAGGAGTTCATTGATCTGGAATGTAATGTGCTAGAAGCATCCTTTAAAGGAGGATGAGTCTTGATACACCTTGGATTCGCAGGCCAGGGAGCAGTTGTGTTTCCCTAAGGTGGATGCCTTGGAGTGTTCAGTCACGAAATGTACCACTGTCCTGGTAGAGGGAGGTATGGGTCTGAAGAATGCTCAGGATAGGAGGATTGAGGCTATCCTGAAGCAAGCCTTTGAGACAGTGATGATGAACTTGCAAATTGCTTCTTATTGCGCCTTGGTAGCTTGGGCTACCTTGTGGATTTGTCAAGTATCTGGTGGTGTTGGGTCCGATTTATGACTTATGGTAGAACCGGGGGCTGCCTTCTTTGCGGATGTGGGTTGAAGACTTGGTATGCATAGTTGCCAGAGAAGCTGCTTCAGTTACTGCGGCTAGGCAACAGCTGAGGCTGCGCAACTGGTCTGGCCACCAGATGTCACTGTGCCTGTATAGAAGACCTTAATATCATGAGCCATCCATTCCCCTCAGTCCCTCCCACCTGGCGGGTCTGGATTGGATACCTCAACACTATTTAGCACAGCCATTTTAAAACACATTGGGATCAGTTTGAGGAAGCCTTTGAACCGTAAAGAGGTTTGACTTATACACTCTGGTGAAGCATCACCATCAATCAGATGTAAATTCACTCTACTAGACCAGCGGTTCTCAACCGGTGTGTCACGGCACACTAGTGTGTCGCAAAGCACCGGCAGGTGTGTCACGCACCCGCTGCTCTTCATCCCCTTTCATCTCAGCGAGACAAACACTGCTGCCGTTCCTGCCTGGGCTATCAGCACATTCAAGCCCTGAGGGGCAGGGCAGCAGTGTTTGTGGAAGCCGGTAACAGGAACATGACCTTTTCTTCTTCCCGCCCCTGTGGCCCGGAAGAGGAAGTGTTGTTTACTGGGCACACGGGAAGAAGAAAATGCCATGCATGCATGCATGCTGCTGCTGCAGAAATTGCACCCCAAGGCTCTCCTGACCCCATTAAACTCAGCAGTTTGCCTGTGCTGCGAACATCGTGGCACAGAGCAGTCAACTGAGAATGTGGCCGCCGGTATTTCCTGCTGTGCAGCTGTTGGGGAAAGTCGTCCATCAGCTGCACAGACCCGGAGCTGAAGATCGATGCTGGCTGGCCACTTTGCCAGGGGCTGCAGGAGTACGGTGCCGCTGCCATCCCCCCACCCCCATTTGACCTGGTTCTGACTTCCCCTTCTCTTGCCAGTGTAACACCAGCAAGGAAACATAAAAACAATAATAATCAAATTGATAAAAAAATAAAAGGCTGGGGTGGGGAGAAGAAAAAGCATAGAATTACATTCTAGGCTGACTGCTCTGTGCCGTGATAGCAGCACAAGCAATCAGCTGAGTGCTGCCTTCTTACCACCGCGGGGGCAGGGAGGTCATTCCTGCTGCAGTTTCTAGCCTGTCAGGACTCTGCTTTTAATAGCAGCATACCTGCTACCTTGTGCTATGGCTGCCATGTGTGCTGTGGGTGGGGGTGAGTGAGTGAGCCAGAGAGTGAGCCAGCATGTGTGTAAGTGTATGAGAGAATGTGTGTGTGTGTGTGTAAGTAGGAGAGAAAACATGTGAGAGCAAGATACTACTCAGGAAAGTCACTGCTGTGTGTGAGAGAAAGAGATTGGTCAGGGACGTGACTGGTGTGAGAGAGAAAGATAGATTGTTCAGGGAGGTGACTGGTGTGTGTGTGAGAGAGAGAGAAAGAGAGATTGGTCCGGGAGGTGACTGTGTGTGTGAGAGAAAGACATTGGTGAGGGACAAGACTGGTGTGTGTGTGAGAGAAAGAGATGCTCCTGACCCCCACAAGGCTTGCCAAAAGTCCCTGGTGGTCCAGCAGGGGTCCGGGAGCGAACTCCTGCACTCAGGCCGTCGGCTGCCAGTATTCAAAATGGCGCCGATAGCCTTTGCCCTCATTATGTCACAGGTAGTCCCTGTGACATAGTAAGGTCAAAGGCTATCGGTGCCATTTTGAATACCGGCAGCCGACGGCGTGAGTGCAGGAGATGGCTCCTGGACCCCCCGCTGGACCTTCTTAGGACGACTCTCGTCTCAACTGACTGAAAAGCGAATATTGAATATAAGCGGGAATTTTTGAAGTGAAGTGCCCTTTAAATAGTGGCAGGAAGGGTTTAACATCAACAGCTCCTGAAGAAGCTGTAACAGCGAAACATCGGCTGGGTGTCTTTCTATTTTGAAAGATTGGGACTAGAGAGAGTTGAAAAAATACACATATATATAAAAATGGAAAAATATTTATTTAAAAAAAAGAAAAGAAAAAACAATATACACATTGATTGAAATGGACTTTCACCGCAGATGATTAAAAGACTGGATGGCTTCCCATTACAAATGAGCAGGGAAGCACGTCGTCAGGCTTGCTGATGCGGTAAAGACACATCCTGTTGTATTGTATTGTGTGTGGTTTTGAGTGGTGCTGAGCGAGAGAGAGATTTTTTGGCGTTTTTCCTTTTTTGGCATACATGTGTAATCTGTCTGATTTACCACAGCCTCTTACCTCATGAGATGCACCTACAGTACACAAACACACTGGGAGCAGCATAACATTGTTTGGGTTACAAGCAAGATGTTGCAGATCTTAGTATCATCCACACATAGACAAACTTTACCTTCTATCCCTTCCATAATGTTGCTCACGAAGATATTGAACAGAACTGGTTCCAATATTATTCTCTCTTCAGAATAGGTTCTGTTTTCCATTCCATAGTGACTCCTGTCAGTCAACCAGGTTGTAATCCACTCCATCACCTTGGCACCTACTCCCAAGCTTCTCATTCTATTCACGAGCCTCCTATGCGAGACCATATCAAAAGGTTTGCTGAAATCCAAGTAAATCACATCAAGTTCTCTTCCTTGATGCAGGGTTGGAGAGTAGGGGGTTGCTGTATCCTTATAAGTTTTAATTATTAGGTGTTATCTGATGTGTCTGCTGTTTTGAAATATTTTATTGGTGTTTAGAAAAATTTTAAAATTTTTTATATGAATTTTTAAATTATTGTATGTTATTCTATTCATCATCTGTTTTGAAATATTTATTATTTTTATTAGTATGGTTTTACTGTTATTGCTGATGTATATTTCTTGATTGTACTGTTTGACGTTTTATGGGAATGGAATGCTTCTGTTTTTCCATTGTTGCACTATATACAGAGTCTGGCTTTCGCTAGTCTCCATTTCAGTTTTTGCCTGCATGTTTCTATTCATACTTTATGATCACTTGATTCTGTATTTGGTTAGGGTCTATCTATGTTCTGCCTGTCTGACTGAGGTGAGATATTCTGCTAGTGTCTGTGTAGGGATCTATAGCAACTTGGCTTGTTCTATTTTCCTAATAGGAGGTGTATTGGGGTTTTAGAGCTTGGTGTGATATTTGCAGTGTTGTATTTTCATAGTTGTTGTTTGAATGCTTGCAATTAGTGCTGTTTTGGTATGGTAGGTTTACTACATTGTATTTGTAATTCAGTTTACTGATGGCTTTCTGAGGGCCAAACCTGCACCCAGTACTTGGTACAATAGGCCTAATTCCATATGGGCTCCAAGTCTCTTTTTGCAGGGTTTTCTGGTTAGCATTACAGCAGTGCATGTAAATATAATATACATGTTGGAAGCAATATTTTACCTCAGAAGTCTGTACTTGGAATGTCCTTTTTTTGTGTAAAATATTATTATAAATGCATAATTTTTAATTGTGTATGGGGAATGTGGGGGGCTAAGGAGAGGGCATGGCAGATAGGCTTGCTTAGGGCGCCTAATACCCTTGCACTAGTTATAAATATATATGGTCACCATGTGTAATGGTCAGAATAAAAAGAAATAAAATATCCAGAAGTGTATTTACACAAGTAAAGGAAAGATAGGGTTTGGAACAATGATGTCATTGTTGTGGTATGGAAAGGAGATATTGTTATCAGGGAGCAGTGAGAAGGAAGCTCAGACCATTGACCAATATACACGGAGTCTCAGGATTCAGCCATTGGCCCCGTTATGCCTGTCTAACCATCTTTTGTCATATATGGAAACATAGAACATGATGGCAGATAAAAAATATACAACCCATCTAGTCTGTCCATGTGCAGAGTGGTACAAATAAGTTCAGATAACACCTGCCTAAGTACCTGATTTTCTAAGGGTTTATTCCCATAGACACAAAATGGGAGAAAAGCTTTAATGAATCTAGCCCTAAGTCAGCTGACTGTAGTGAATGCAAGGCTTGGAGATGTAACCTTGTGGTTACAGCAGCAGGCTGAGAACCAGCAAAGCCAGGTTCTAGTACCATTTCTCCTACTAATACACTAGGTTATCTTTGGGTAGGTCACTTTACCTTCCCTTGTCCTAAGTATGAACTTAGGTCGGGGTGAGAAATACCTGAATGTAACTTACCTTGAGTTTGGAAAGATGAATAATTTAAATCCAAAAGAAATCGTAAGAACCTCATCCACAGAAAGCTTGTTTTGTCGAGGTAGATGTGCTGGAGCCTAGTTATGATCAATGAACTAAGAGAGAAAGATGAGTCTGTGGAATCCCTGAACTTCTAAATATTCTTGTACACCATGACATACATTATGAAATGATACCTGTTATAGCTGTGGGTGAACACAGGGAAAGTAATACTAATTTTTAATAGGGTTTAGGTGATGGAATGTGCGTGAAAACTGCAAGCACTTAAGATGTGATAGTTTGAATCATGTGAATATAACTAAATAGCTGTAGCTCTGTGCTCCTTTACAGTTGCAGCACCGTGAGGAAGACAGATACCCAGCGAATGCCTGGAGCATCTTGTCACAGTTTGGAAAGTAGGTCAAGAATAGCAGCACTGGCACCACAGATAGGAAATTCTCTCTCCCTGCTTTTGGATCTGTGAGAGGTTAACCGATGTCAGACGTGTGACATTGAAAGCTGCACGCAGGCAAGTGTGAGCCTCTCTGTGGCAGATGTCATCCTTGTTCCTAAAGATAGAAGTAAATTTGTTATGGATGAAACATTGCAAAACAGGATAACGCTGAAGCCCTGCAAGTGTCACATTTCCCTTTCACCTTATAATCTCCCAAAATTGAGTGATTTGCATCTGCAGGAAGAAAAGGGAGAGAGAAAGGGTTATGATGCAGTGAAAAAGGAAAAGAATTCTACTGTACCACCTTATACAGGGGGTCAAGGGGTCTATTTTGAAATCTGAATCAAAGGGAAGAAAGTTTTGAATTAGTTCCAGCTAAGGCAGCTAGTTATTTCCCATCGCACTCTCACTACAGAAGTATGATGGAAAATTCTCATGGTATAAGACTTTATTTAAAGGAACACAATTTCTCATTTTATAGCAGATTTTCACAGTTCTGTTTAATGCTGCGTAAATAAAACATAAAAAACCAAATTAATTTAGATTTCTAAACAGCTCAATGTACTTGGGGGACTATGTGCTAAAGCTGAACATGCGACCTAAATAGTGCATAAAAAATAGTGTGCCATGCATTAAAGCCCCAGCATGCATGCTAAATCTGTCTCAGAAGATGTTAACACGTACTGCAAAAATTAGCATATATGCACATATAAATGAAGTAATTTCATATGCAAATTAGGCTTCAGCAGGAGCATGCAAAAGAGTGTATACGCCTCCCCACCCGTGATTTCCCATGCGCTTACTAAATCCTAATTTATTTATTTATTTTTTTTAAACCTTTATTTATCAAATTCCAAATATAACAAAAAACAACCAAGGCACTGACGAGGCCAAAAATCACCCCCCAAGCGCTGTCCTACATAATCCGGAAACAGAGTGCACTCCATAATAGAGCAGTAAAACAGTAGATACTAACTACAGCATGACATAATACCCATGTGAATCAACAGACCAGATATGTAACGAGTCCTGGTTGTCACTGGTGTGTAAAATCCGTAATATGCTGAATCCGAAATTCCGTTATGGGGATATGGATGGATTAAGTTCATGTGAGCTGATCCAGGATTTTGCTACGGGCTCGATGGTTGAGAGAGAGCAGGTATGGTTTCCACCTGTCCAAGTACTGATCATAGCGCTTGCTAGACGATGAAGACTTCGCCGACAAGTGTTCATAAATGGCCAATTTGTGTAATTTCAGCTGCCAATGTGTAATGGATGGGGGCTCTCTATCCAACTACTTGGCCAAAATTGTCTGCTTTCCAACAATAGAGCTTTGCCGATAAAGTTATGTTGGACTTGATGGTGCACTCCTGGCACCGTATCCCTCGTAAGATGCAGGAGGCATACCTTCGGGTCCATGGGTAGTTCCAACTTGAGAAGGCCGCTAAGGTAGCGCAGGGCTTTAATCCAAAATTGCCGGATGGGATTACAATCCCAGAAATTATGAAGAAGAGTTGCACAGTCCGAAGAGCATTTGAAACAGTTTGGAGAGGCAGTCAATTTCCATTTGTATGCCTGTAGTGGAGAAATGTAGATTCTGTGCAAAAGTTTATATTGGGTTTCTCTCAATTGCACATTTTCCACACATTTGGCTATGGCTGTAAAGCATTGGGTGAGCTGAGAAGCAGAAACAGTGCTGTTGAAATTATGAGTCCACAGCTCCACCAGCTTGTGAGTTCTGCTTGAGGTTTCCAAGGGGAGAAGTTTTTTCACCATACTGGAACAGGACAGACTTGGCAGTTGTAGTGAGAAAAACCCCTTCAATGTGCACTGGCTAGAAACAATGGTGGGTTGATATACCCACATTTGTAGAAAGTGATGTATCTGTAAATAAGCGAAAAATCCAGTAGAGGGCAGATCATATGCTGTTTGCAGGTCTATAAAAGACCGTAAATGGCTTCCAGTGGGGTCAAGCAGTTGGTGGATGTGGGTTAGGCCAGCCTCTTGCCATAGGTTGAAAATAGAATGTTCCCAACTGGGAGAGAACGTCGGTAGTCCCTTGATTGTGGCAAAGGTCAAGGTAGTTGGGTACATAGCCTTTTCCACGTCAAGCGACAAGCCGCGATGTAAGGAAAGTCTCGAATATGTGGAGGCAAGCTCGCCTTCATAGCCACTAAGAGATTGCACAGTGCAAAGGCTGGCACCAGTTCCAAAGTAGAGATGTAGGTGTCAGGATGCCAGTGGCGCCTAACCAATCTCATATATGGCAAAGCAAGTTAGCAACATTATAGGTGCGGATGTTGGGGCACTGCAGACATCCAGCAGCCAAGGGCTGCATTAACACTGCTAGGCTAATGCGTGCTTTCTTGTTGCGCCAGAGAAAACCACGAAGTGCTTTGTATAAGTCTGTGAGATGTAGCTGTTACATAGAAACATAGAAACATAGAAATGACGGCAGAAGAAGACCAAACGGCCCATCCAGTCTGCCCAGCAAGCTTCACATTTTTTTCTCATACTTATCTGTTTCTCTTAGCTCTTTGGTTCTATTTCCCTTCCACCCCCACCATTAATGTAGAGAGCAGTGATGGAGCTGCAACCAAGTGAAATATCAAGCTTGATTAGTTATGGGTAGTAGGGGAAGTAACCGCCGCAATAAGCAAGCTACACCCATGCTTATTTGTTTTACCCAGACTGTGTTATTCAGCCCTTATTGGTTGTTTTTCTTCTCCCCTGCCGTTGAAGCAGGGAGCTATGCTGGATATGCGTGTAGTATCAGTTTTTCTTCTCCCCTGCCGTTGAAGCAGAGAGCTATGCTGGATATGCGTGAAGTATCAGTTTTTCTTCTCCCCTGCCGTTGAAGCAGGATATGCATTGAAAGTGAAGTATCAGGCTTATTTGGTTTGGGGTAGTAACCGCCGTAACAAGCCAGCTACTCCCCGCTTTGTGAGTGCGAATCCTTTTTTCTTCTTCCCTTCTGTTGAAGCAGAGAGCTATGCTGGATATACGTGAAGTATCAGTTTTTCTTCTCCCCTGCCGTTGAAGCAGAGAGCTATGCTGGATATGCGTGAAGTATCAGTTTTTCTTCTCCCCTGCCGTTGAAGCAGAGAGCTATGCTGGATATGCGTGAAGTATCAGTTTTTCTTCTCCCCTGCTGTTGAAGCAGGGAGCTATGCTGGATATGCGTGAAGTATCAGTTTTTCTTCTCCCCTGCTGTTGAAGCAGAGAGCTATGCTGGATATGCGTGAAGTATCAGTTTTTCTTCTCCCCTGCCGTTGAAGCAGAGAGCTATGCTGGATATGCATTGAAAGTGAAGTATCAGGCTTATTTGGTTTGGGGTAGTAACCGCCGTAACAAGCCAGCTACTCCCCACTTTGTGAGTGCGAATCCTTTTTTCCACATTTCCTCTTGCTGTTGTAGCTTAGAGCGATGTTGGAGTCACAGTAACCATGTGTATGTTTATTGAATAAGGGTATTGTCTCCAGGCAGTAGCCGTCATTCTGGCTAGCCACCCACTCTTTATTGACGGCCTCTTGATTTTATGGATCCACAGTGTTTATCCCACGCCCCTTTGAAGTCCTTCACAGTTCTGGTCTTCACCACTTCCTTCGGAAGGGCATTCCAGGCATCCACCACCCTCTCCGTGAAGAAATACTTCCTGACATTGGTTCTGAATCTTCCTCCCTGGAGCTTCAAATCGTGACCCCTGGTTCTGCTGATTTTTTTCCTATGGAAAAGGTTTGTCGTTGTCTTTGGATCATTAAAACCTTTCAAGTATCTGAAAGTCTGTATCATATCACCTCTGCTCCTCCTTTCCTCCAGGGTGTACATATTTAGATTCTTCAATCTCTCCTCATATGTCATTTGATGAAGACCCTCCACCTTTTTGGTCGCCCTTCTCTGGACCGCCTCCATCTTGTCTCTGTCTCTTCAGAGATACGGTCTCCAGAACTGAACACAATACTCCAGGTGAGGTCTCACCAAGGACCTGTACAAGGGGATAATCACTTCCCTTTTCTTACTCGATATTCCTCTCTCTATGCAGCCCAGCATTCTTCTGGCTTTAGCTATCGCCTTGTCACATTGTTTCGCCGACTTCAGATCATTAGACACCATCACCCCAAGGTCTCTCTCCTGCTCTGTGCAAATCAGCCTTTCTCCCCCCATCGAATACAGTTCATTCGGATTTCCACTCCCCATATGCATGACTTTGCACTTCTTGGCATTGTATCGGTAACATATGTAGGATGTATAGCTATTTAGGCAGTTCAATCATTTTAAAAAATTGTATCCTTCCAGATACAGATAAGGGTAGGGTCATCCAGTCCTTCACTTTTTGTTTGGTTTTGGCAAGAACAGGGAGAACATTGGCTACATAGAAATTTCCAATATCAATCGGAATGTGTATCCCCAAGTACTTCATTGTGGTGTTAACCCATTTCAAGGGAAAGATTCCTGGCCATGTTGTGTGTACCTGGCCAGTAACATCTATAGCCTCCGATTTGTCCACATTAATCTTTAAATCAGAGAAAGTGCCAAATCTGGTCTGCAACTCTAAGACCTTATGCAATGTAGTAATTGGGTTGACTACAAATACAAGTACATCATCAGCAAAGGCAGCCACCTTGAAACTGGTGGAGTCCACTTGGAATCCATCAATAGCTGGGTCGATAGTGATAGCCCTTAATAAAGGGTCTAAGGTCAGAATATATAACAACGGAGAGAGGGGGCATCCCTGCCTGACCCCTCTATGTATCTCAAAGAGAGAGGACAGCAAGCTGTTGGCCACAATTATATATTGATATAGCTTTGAAATGTTCCGAAGGATCTCCCCCTTGGAATCCGAAGTTTTGTAAAACAGAAAACATGTAATCCCAATCCACCCAGTCGAATGCTTTCTCTGCATCGAATCCTACCGCTAGGGCCGGGATATTCTGCGTCTTGCAGTGAGTCATGGCCACCCAGAGACTGAGGAGATGTTTGCTAGCCTTCCTGCCTGTCACAAAGCCAACCTGGGTGTCTGATATCAGACACCCAGGTTGAGGCCAGTATCCTTGCAAATAATTTGACATCATAATTTAACAGAGAAATGGGTCTATTGGTGTCAGAAAGCTCTATTGTTAAGGCTGGTATTTAGCAATCTGTAGTTATTTAGAAGAGTTGTGGGTGGATCCTTGGACCAGTGGCAGGTGACCACACCCTCGGGGGAAATCCCGAGAGGGACCACTGGTCAGGCTTATTGTAGGAGACAGACACACACTAGTTCTTTTATTAGACAATATAGTAAACTACCAGAGGTGGCAGTAGTGAGCTGGAAGCGCCCGGCTGGGCTGTAGTCCCTCAGGTACTGGAACAGCGATCCCGAGGTGACTGAGTTGTAGAGAAACTAAGAAAGTGAGTAGGCAAAGCATGTGGCGTTCAGGAACAAGTCCTTGATGGTAACACTCACACAATAGTCTCTTGAGGCAGCCCAGGAGATAGTATGCATTAGGCCCTCGAGGAGCGAGTACCTGGATCCAGGGAAAGCTCTGAGAGATAGATGGAAACTCACTAATGTTGTAAACAGCGATGACTTCTTAGCAGAAGTGGTATTCACGAGCAAGTTGGGACGTGGGCCCTCGAGGAGCGAGTACCGGTTCCGGACTGCGACCTGAAAAGAAAAAGAGAGAGCGAGGCCCCCAAGGAGCGGGTACCTTTAGTGAAGTCCGAGGAAGCAGAGTAGCTGGGTTTGCGGTGAGCGAATCCCATCCGCAACGACCAGGAGGAAGCAAACCCTTGCTAACTCGTCTTGTTAGCGAAAACTGAGACCTTAAATATCTGGAGCTGGTGACGTCATCTCAGGGGGATGCCCCTGAGGTTCGTGCCAACGCTGATACATCAGTCGGGCCGCACGCGCGCCCTTAGGCATCTGGTCAACATGGCGGTTTGCAGCGTCGAGCCGATCTGGGTACGCCGGAGGAGGATGGCCTGGAGACACCGCAGTAGCTAGCCTTCCATCAACCCCGAAGGGAGTCGCCAACGAGGTAAGGTGGGCGGAGCAGAGATGTTGTACAGCGACGGACACAACAATAGGAAGCTGGATTTAGTGGGTTCTTGTCAGGTTTCGGAAGCACGGTGATATATGCAGTGGTAGCTTCCTTCGTAAACCCTTGTTGGGAAACCTCTGCAAAATAAAGTCTCAAGGAATCTCCGATATCAGATTTTAGCAATTTATAATAGTCAGCATTAAAACCATCTGGACCCGGTGCTTTGTGAGATTGACTAGACCCAATATTCTCCCAGATTTCTTGTATTGTAAATGGGGCATTTAACACTTGTAACTGATCAGTGGTGAGTGTGGGTAGAGAAAGGGAGCTAAAAAAACTATGTTCCACAGTGGCTGCTTGAGCCTGAGGTTCTGCAGCATAAAGATTCTCATAGAATGCTCTAAAGATTTCGCAGATTTTGGAGCCTGAGGTGTGGCGTACCCCTTGTCTGTCTGTTAAGGCTGCAATGAATGCTGTTCCCCGTTGGGCTCGGACTTGGTTCGCTAACAATTTACCCATTTTATTTCCGAATCAGAACAGTTTGTGCGAATAGTAGAGTAAGTCTTGTTGTGACCTGCGATGGATGTAACAATTTAGTGTGTTCAACAAATCCCTATATGTCTGTTTTGCTTGACTGGAGGGCTGCGTCACCAACTTACGTTTTGCCGTATCTACTTCCTTCCTGAGATCTATAAGCTGTTTGTTAACTAGCTTCTACTGTCTGATGACATATGCTATTATTTCCCCTCTCATTGTGGCTTTACCCGCTTCCCAAAACAGGGTTGGGTTATCCTGATGCTGGGAATTGTGAGATCTGTAATTTTCTCATTTTTCCTGGAGGTAGGCTCTGAAGCTGCTATCTTCAGAAAGGTGGACTGGGAAGTGCCACCGAGGCCGGTCCTGCCATGGCCCTCTCAAACGAGCATCTATCCAGATCATAGCATAATCGGAGCATTCTTCAGGGCCTATTTCTGCCTTTCCAATTTTTTCAAAGCACTGGGAGAGAAACTAGGATATAGTCTATTCGTGACATAGATTGATGGGCACGTGCTCTATGTGTATAGTCCCTCTGTTCAGGATGAAGGATCCTCCAGGGATCGACTAATTGCAAGTGGTGACAAAGATATGGTATTCCTTTGTGTAGTGAGACCTGCGCAGTTGAGTGTGGGTTAGATCGGTCTAATCCTGGATCCATCACCTGATTAAAATCCCCAGCTATGATAGCTAAACCTTTCCTGTGCAATGTTATGTTTTGCACTAAAGTTGTAAAGAAACAGTGTTGATACGAGTTTGGGGCGTAAACACTACAAAGAGTGACTTCAACCCCAAATAGTTTCCCCACCACTAAGACAAAATGGCCCTCATTGTCAGAGATTACACTGGCGTCCTCAAAAACTGTTTGCTTCCCAAGTAAGATTGCAACTCCCGCTTTCCTGTTCTGTGCAGGGGAATGAAAAACTTTCCCCACCCAGTCCCGGGCTAGCTTTTGACTTTCCACTGCTGTTAAATGCGTCTCTTGCAAAAATGCAATTTGTGCTTTATCCCGGCGTAGTGATTGCAGTACTTTTGCCCTTTTTACTGGGGATCCAAGACTTGCTACATTCCAGCAGATACATCTTAATCTATCAGCCATTATCCGGAGGCAGGGGTGCTAATAGTATTACAACTGAAGAGCCATGTGGCACACCCCTCCCGGCCTAGAGGTGTCACCAGTGGTCTGGCCATGGCATCCTGTTGTATCTGCGTCCGTTCTAGGAGCTTACTCTCATGTCTCCTGATATGAAAAAGATACCTGTATAGACAAACTTCAGCGCTGCCCCATTCCCCACCCCCTTCCCTTTCCAATACCCAGAAACCAAACTGTATCACCTCATATACCACCTCCATATAATGGAGATAGGAGACCACCTGAACTACCTTTCTGGCTCCCTCGCCAAAATCATGGTAACTATGAGAAGTGGGCCGAACTACGCCACAGTGCTTAAAACCTCCTTTTTCTTGTTTACTGTATATTTGTAGAAACTAGCACTGAACAGTATATGGAAGAAAAAATAAACAAACAGAATCAAAAATACATGAACAGGTATCAATAGGAGGTAGAGAGATAGAGAATATCACAGTAATAGGGTTCACCGTGTGTTACTGTCGCTGTCCGACGTCTCCACTCCGCCCTCCTTACCTCTCTGGCGACTCCTCCCGCTGTTGATGGACGTTTGGCTGCCGTGGCGTCTGCCTGCCGTCCTCTCCGGCATCCCCGGTCCGGCTTGGGCGCTGCCTCCCGCCCTGCTGTCAAGCTGCCTTAGGGCGTGCGCACCGCGCGGCCCTGCTTCAAATACTTTCTTTGGCGCGAACCTCAGGGGCATCCCCCTGTGATGATGTCACGCATCCCGGATACAAAAAGCCTACACTACTGCTAGCTAATCGAGTTAGCAAAGGTATTCGTACAGGAACTCCTTACGGATGGGATTCGCTCGCCGAACCTAGCTACTCTGCCTCTCCATTATTGGACACTCTATTTGGGGTACCCGCTCCTTGGGGGCCTCTCTCTTCTCTTTCAGGTCGCTGTCTGGAACCGGTACTCGCTCCTCGAGGGCCCATGTTCCCCGACTCGCTGCCTGGACTTCACGTCTGCCTGGAAGATACCGCTGCCTACACCATCAGTGAGTTACTATCTACTTCTCTCAGAGCTGTTCCCTGGAACCAGGTACTCGCTCCTCGAGGGCCTGCCTCTATTCCAGCTCCTGTGATTCCTACCGAGAGAAACCTCTGTGTGAGTACTCAACCAACGAGTCTCTATTCCAGAACCCTGCATATACTTCATTGTTCTCACTATCTCAGTTTCTCTTCACTACAGCACAGCCATTGTGGGATCGCTGTTCCAGAAGCCTGAGGGACTACAAGCCCAGCCGGGCTTCATCTCTGCTCACTACTGCCACCTCTGGTGGCTCCTCAGTACTGTTAATAAAAGAGCTATCTGTGTTATGTGTCCTAAGCTGAGCCTGACTTGTGGCCCCTCACAGGACTTCCCCCCGTGGGTGTGGTCAGCAGCCACAGTGTCCAAGCGTCCACCCAAAACCTTACAAACAATAACACACCGTGAGTCTAGGGTTTTTGTTATGAAGTGCTGAGCCGCTTCCACAGAATCAAAGCTATGCCAAGTCCCATTATGCTCCATCCGGAGTTTGGCTGGATACCGTAACATGAATTTTACTTTTCTTTTGAACAGGTCTGCACAGATAGGAGAGAATTCTCGCCGTTTTGCTGAGAGCGCTACCGAGTAATTCTGAAAGATCATAATTTTGCTGCTCTCATAGGTCAGATACTTATTACACCGAAAAGCTTGGAGTATGGCTGTTTTATGACAAAAATTCAAGAATCGCGCCAGTACTACCCTAGGCTTTGTAGCATCCGATTTCTTTGTCCCCAGTCTGTGTGCCCTTTCAACTTTCACGCTGCCTATAATCTCGGTGAGGCCAAGCTCCTGCAGTAACCATGTTTCCAGGAGTTTTGCTAACTCCCGCTCAGGAACAGTCTCTGGGATCCCCACAAACCTCAAATTATTTCTTCTTGATCTGTTCTCTAAGTCCTCCACCTTATATTCAAGGGCAGTTACCTGTTTAACCAGCACTTCCTGCTTTTGCAATAGATTTTGAGTTTCAGTTTCTACATCAGCAATGCGCTGCTGGGTATCTGCTACTTGAATTTTAATTTCTTGTAGAATTTCATTACCTGCACTTATTCTTTGAGCAAGATTTGTGAAGCGGGGTTCTAAAGCAAGCACTACCGCCTGTGTAACATCCCCCACGAGGTCCGATTTGTCTGCTGTCGAGTTGGGGCTCGGGGGTCCTGCAGCCATTTTCCCTTCGGTCTGCCGACGTGTTGTCTTTTCTCTTCTTTGTGGTTTTGCCGCCATCCCGGGCTCACTGCTGCCAAAAACCGAGTCGATCATCGGCTGAGAAGGACTCGAATCAGCGGAGGCCGCCACGGTGCAGGTTTGGCGAATTCTTTGCTCCAGTTTGGGAGAATGAACAGCGGGGGAGCCAGGAGCACGGTCTGCTTGCTGCCTACCCGCTCATCAGGTCACGTGGTCTCCACTAAATCCTAATTTTAAAAACCTGTCTCAGAACAGGTGTCAACCTTTTAGGGGTCATGCTACTGAAAGGGCTCAGCTATCAGGATGCATCAGGGGTGGCAGATTAAGGAGCTGTGGCTGCTGCAACAAGAGGCATTATGGAAGATGTGGAGTTCAGTACAGGGAAGAGACAGAGGAGGGGGGAGAAAGTGACAGAGCGAGAGAGGAGGAGATGTTTGTGAGAGAGGCATCGATACATACTTGAGTACTTTAAAATAATTCTGCATTTATTTACACAATGCAGATTATTTTCCAAGCCAGAAGGTTCACATAGGGTAACATTTTTATAATAACATTATTGTACACTTCACGAAGTGGAAGAAATACTTCTGACACAAATGGAAAGAGGTCCATCCCACAAGTTCTTTGCTATTGCCATGATTGTGCACAGACATTTAACTGGATGCGTTCTATGTCCTGCATGGTCTCAGATGGTTCCCACAGTTTGCATAGCAGGTGTTGCAGCAGTGACATGGCACCAGCAGGTGATTGGTGAGTCCCTCACAGAAGCCATCGAGGGGGAACTAGGAGGAACAGTCAGACGTCATCCTCTTCCCACCAAAGCTTTGATCCAGGACCAGGACCCTTTGATACAGCTGCTCTTGCATGGTGTGGTTAGAACAGATATAGCAGAAGAAATTGGAGTCGGTTTGGTGGATGGAGCCTATGGTATTGTTGTTGATCCTCTGGGACATTTAGATAGCATACAGAAATGGTCATTCCAATCATTGCTGTGGTTAGTCTGTCCAGTGACCACAGCAAGCATTCCAAGACTTCAGCATGAACATCTGTCAGGGCAGATAATGACTCATTTCACCTCACCAGTTCTTGAATTTCTTTTGAGTTTGAATGTGATACTCTTTCTGTATGGCTTTGAAACCCTTACGGATTGTGACAACATACCCTTGCTGCTCTAACGCTACAGGGTATAGAGAGAGGATGCTTGGATAATGTTGCCTTCCTGAGTCAGGGTTATCAGATTCCTCGCAGGCATGGGTGCCGTCTGAGGGCATGGGTCAGGCTTCAGTGGTGTGCGTGGTACAGGCTACTGAATTAAGTCATCGCCTGCTTGTTCCAATTTCCCTCCCTCAGTGGTACTTGTGGGGGTCAATCCATATGCACTTGAGAGTACAGGGTATTCATGGCAAAACCTTTGGATCTGAAAGATGAGTACATTGTATTAATATAAGGCACTAACATAGCAAATAATGGCAAATACAACTAAAATGATCCATCTATTCTGTCCAGAAACAGATTCATCCAGTTTAGGTATATGCAGACCCCAAATCCTCTATACAACCCAAAACCAACTCCCAAGTCTTCCACACATCCCACCACTGTCCTGAGTATGCCCTACACCTGCCAAAGTAATGGCCTCCACCTCTTCAGCTAGGATTGTTGGAACATAATGCATTTCTTTTGCTGCCAGCAGAAAACTAAGACTCCCATATACAATGGGGTAGATTTTTTAAAAAGTGCGCGTGGCGTACATGTGCGCACACTACCTGGCGTGCACACATGTACGTCTGATTTTATAACTTGCGTGCGCAGGCGCGCGCAAGTTATAAAATCAGGGATTGGCGTGTGCAAGGGGATGCACAATTGTGTGCCTTGCGCGTGTTGAGCTGCGCTGCCTTCCTCTGATCCCTTCCCCCTAACCTAATCTTTCTATCCCTTCCCCTAACCTTCCCCCCTAGCCCTACTCTAACCCCCCCAAAATATTTATCTTACCAGGCAGGCACAGGTTGCATGTGCCGGCAGCCGGCTGGCATGCAATCCTTTGACACAGCGGCAAATGGCCACTGTGTCAAAGGCCTCTGGCCCCACCCCCGGACCACCCATGCCATGCCCCCTCCCCACCCCTTTTTGCAAGCCCCGGGACTTACATGCATTCCGGGGCATTACGAGCATCGCTGGGCCTTTTTAACTTAGGCCCAGTACGCAAAACCTTTTTAAAATCCAGCCCAATGTTCCTACTTTGCAACTCTTCTGACCTGCAGTCTGCACAAGGCCCACAAATCCTCAACTGATCTAAAATATCCAGGCCCATTTTGTCACTACCCCTCTCAAAATGGCCTACACCTGCTAGGCCTATAACCTCCTACAACCATGATAGACAAGTCAGGATCTGTAGGGCAGCCCTTTAAAGGGCAGTAACAGGATCCTTGTTGTGTGCTTTTCATACAGTATCTTCTCAGCTCACCCCCGCAATGTACTGTAGATGCTATATCCATAGATTCAAGGAAGCCAACAATGATATCTGAACTAAGGATGTGAATCGGGCTTCGGACGATTGAAAATATCATCGATATTTTCAAAATCATCAGAAATCGGGGGCTCCCCCGAAACAATAGGAAAACCCCACGATATTGATCGTGGGGGTTCTCTTATCGTTTTGGGGGAGGGCGGGAAAAACGGCACACAAAAATAACCCCTAAACCCACCCCGACCCTTTAAAACTAATCCCTTTGCTTCCCCCACCCTCCCGACCCCCCCAAAAACATTTTACAGGTACCTGGTGGTCCAGTGGGGGTCCCGGGAGCGATCTCCCGCTCCCGGGCCGTCGGCTGCCACTAATCAAAATGGCGCTGATGGCCCTTTGCCCTTACCATGTGACAGGGTATCCGTGCCATTGGCCGGCCCCTGTCACATGGTAGGAGCACTGGATGGCCTGCGCCATTTTTAAAGATGGCGCCGGCCATCCAGTGCTCCCTCCATGTGACAGGGGCCGGCCAATGGCACGGATACCCTGTCACATGGTAAGGGCAAAGGCCTTCTGCGCCATTTTGATTAGTGGCAGCCGACGGCCCGAGAGCGGGAGATCGCTCCCGGGACCCCCACTGGACCACCAGGTACCTGTAAAATGTTTTTGGGGGGGTCGGGAGGGTGGGGGAAGCAAAGGGATTCGTTTTAAAGGGTCGGTGTGGGTTTTTTGTTTATCGACTCGGGCGCAGCCGATAAACAAAACCACGATCGGGCCCGATGAAAAAACCCCCACATGTGAATCGGAACCGGAATCCGAACCGATTCCGGTTCCGATTCACATCTCTAGTCTCAACCTAACCTTTCAGCAAGTTGTTGCTCCAGCGGTGTGAAGCAAATCGACAGGCGCAGCCACCTCCCATCTGTTTTTTTGAAGGGCATGGATCTTAACTAACATTTCTCAGAGGTGCTATTTATTGTCTGGATGGTGCTGTTTCACTTGTGGTATTGTTCTGGGGGTGACACCAAGGCTGCTGATCTCTGAAGCAATCTGTTTCCAGATGCAATTGCAACAGGTACTCAGAGTTCAATTCGGGGTCTGGACTGTTTTCTTTTTCCTTTTAGTACCCACTTACCAGCTTCTCAGGAAAAACCAGAGAGAGGGAGAAACAGTTATTTGTTCTAACCAAAGATATACACTTGAAAAAAAATGGTTTTTATAAATCATGAAAATAACATTAAAGCATGTATTCATTAAAAAAAATGCAAATGATAACTTTTCTACAAATATCTTTCTGATTGTTGTCATAGGAAATACAACCAGAATTGCCCAATCCCTTTCCTTAGAGTTCAGACTTTTTATTGCTTGTAATTTTCTTCCTTAGTAGAAGTCCAGTTCCTGAAGTTATCTTCTTCTTTAGGAGTATTCTTCTGGCTTCACTTTTTTTAAGAGTCCAATATTCTGTTTGAAAGGAAATTGACTCTTATAACCCACTCAGATTGACACTGGCCTCTGGCCTACAGACAGGGCTGATGCTAACATTTTTGCTGACCTGTGCAAACTCTTACTGTGCTGCACTCCTCCACATTATTTTTAAACACAGAATAACCCACCTCAATTAAACATATAGAACACAGATTCATCCTCACCAAATGCAGACTATAAACTATAAACAGAAAGTGAACCGGAAACCGCAAACTGCAACAAGCCAGACTCTGTATGCAATGCAGCAATGGAGAAACAGAAACATCACCAGGCTTCATAAATCATTTATCAAACAATAAAATCAAGGAATATAAATCAATCATATTAATAAAAGCATACTTATAAAAAGAATATGCCCAACATGCTAAGGAATAGAATAACATCCAATAATTAAAAGCTCATACAAAATTTTAAAATTTTTCAAACAATAAAATATTTCAAAAGGGCAGACACAGATACCCAATAATTAAAATTAATAAGGATAGAAAATTCACTGTTCTCCATACCTGAAAACTTTTCATGTCCAGTCATTCTAAGTATGGTGTAGATTAATGGGGCAGTACAAACTTTGTTCACACACACACCCCCCCAAGCAGGCCCCCATTCACACACATACCCACCCAGGCAGGCCCCCCATTCACACACACATACACCCCAGACAGGTCCCAATTCACACACATATACCCCGGTCAGGTTCCCAATTATATTCACACACACCCGAGGCAGGCAGGCAGGTTCCCATTCACACACATACACACATTCCTGTCATGTTCCCATGCATACACAAACACATACACATCCCAGTCAGGCTCTCATTAACACACACATACACAAACACACCCCACTCACACCATCGGGAGCCATTCTGCTGCTCCTCCTTGTGTGCTAGGCCCTGCACAAATCAAATCTCATGGGGCTAGCACTTCTTCTATGCTGATCTCATGCATCGCAAGATCAGCTTAGAGCAGTGCTAGCTGCACGTGTTTTGGACAGCGCATGCCGGCACAGAGAAGGAGCAGGAGAACGGGTTCCTTCTTCTTTCTTCAGTTGCTGGTGGGATGGGGTCTACTGGTGGCCTCGTGGGCCTCTTTCTCTTCTCAGTCGCTAGTGGGATGGGGTCCACCGGTGGCCTCATGTGCCTCTTCCTCTTCTGGGCTGCCAGAGGGATAAGGTTTAACAGCTACCTCAAGGGTCTCTTCCTCTTTCTGGCTGCCGGTGGGATGGGGTCCACCAGTGGCCTTGCGGGCCTCATCCTCTTCCGGGCTGTCAGTGGAATGGGGTCCACCGGTGGCCTTGCATGCTTCTCCCTCTTCCGGGACGCTGGTGGGATGAGATCTACTGGCAGCCTTGCAGGCTCTTTCTCTTCCATCCCACCGGCGGCCTCACCCTCTTCTGGGCCATCGGTGGGATGGGGTCCATTGGCGGCCTTGCGGGCTGCTTCTTCTTCCTTTGTCCCCCCGGGTGTGTCACCCTCTGCAATTGCACAGGGTGCAGACCTGGTAGCGCCGGACCTGCCTACAGATATCCATCAATTTTCTTTTTCTATGACTAGAGGTCAATTCGGGGTCTAATACCTGCTGAATCTGCATTTTCCAGAGATCACAATCAACCTTCCCAGTAGATTTAGGGTCTATACCAGAAAAACTTTGTAGTTTATAACAAACAGTATTTAAAGGATTGACATTTCGATTTTTAACCACATGCTCTACAATTACCTCTTGCACATCAATAGGTAATGTAATACTAATTGGTATAGAATGAGGAGGTAAAGTTGTGCTGCTTAAAGGGTTTGTAGTTTCTGCTTCAAGTCTTGGGAGTTATCCATTTCTTTTTATAGTCCCTACTTTTATTTGAAAATCTTGGGTGGCACGTGAGTTATGTGAAGGCCCTTCCTTATTTCCAAAGTATCAGTAACTGCATTATTCTCCTTAATAGCTCTCACAACTTTCTTAGCATTGGAAAAACCTAGCTGGCAAAACAACTTGCCATTCACTATTTGGCTTGCTGTGAGAAAGATCAGCTAATAACAGATACTGTATTTGGATCATCACATACAATTTCTCCAACTACTGAGCAGTGAATTGCCCTTAAGTATGGCTGCTGTACAACAACAGCATCCAACTGAGAACACTTTAAGCCCTTCTCTCTCAAGGCTTCTTAAAGAGAAACTCACTATGTAATACAGTCCATGGGTATTAAGCAATCCTTTGTTGCCAGGGATTTTCTTGTGGAATTTATTTTCTGCCAAAAAACACACTGAAGTTCTTGAGGACCTGCTCTTGAATTTTGAAGTCATGCCCGTAGAAGGAACCTTGAAAGTAGTTTTTAATGATATATTTTGACCATATAGCACGATAATGCTTTTTCTTTCTTTTATTTTGGTTTCTTATTTATTCCCTGTTAATATTTGTTTTCCACCCCTTCTTTTGATTGTGGTCTAAAGGAATGTACAAGTTGTCTTTCTTTCTTAATATTGTTAATATTGTTTAGGGTATGTTTCCTTCCTTTTCTTGCAAGGTAACTCTTGTATGTAAATATAGAAGTGATAAATAAAAAATAAAAAAAAGTTTGAATATTCAAGGAATTTTCAGATATAGCACAGTGTTCACATGGAGAATATCCACTAACCACCTAAGTAATAGGAGTGGAGGAAGATAAATCTGATGGGATCACTATATCTCTTATGTTAGAACCACAAGTGTAGGTGATAATTGGATCCAGTTAAAACTGGATGTAATCCTAGTATGTGCTAATGTCTCAGAATGGCGGACTGAATCTCCCCCAACTCGGGAGAGAATAGAAAAACATAGGTAATCCTCAGGAGATTACCTGTCATCCAGAGTAACCTGCTGGGGAAAACTTAACCACTCAAGATGAAAATAATATGCTTGTGTGAACACAAGCATATTATTCATGCAAGACTAAGGATAACCTCTGGATAAGAAGTGGGTTTTCGTATTGGCTGCTTGTATTAAAAAATCTTCCTTATCAGTATAAATACATTGGATTACAAAGAAACTTCCTCATAGGTAAATTTTCTTTAAAGAACATTGGATGAGCATTCTCAATCTTAAAAAGCTATTTAGGTCAGAGGATTTCTATATTGATTTCAATGGGGGATGTTGGACATCATTAGAATTTTATCCAGCAGTGATGTCAGCCATAATGAATATTCCACTCAGGCTTGGTAAAGAAACACAATGGGGCAGATTTTAAAAGCCCTACGCATGTAAATCCAGCTAGATTTACGTGTGCAGGGGGGTTACACGCACCGAGCCTATTTTGCATAGGTCCGGCGACGTGCACAAGCCCCGGGATGAGCGTATATCCCAGGTCTTGAAAAAAGGGGTGGGGTGTGGGCGGTCCAGGGCAGGGGCATGGCCAGAGGCTTTCGTAGGGCCGCTAGGCCGGGGGATTGCACGCTGGCACTCAGCCAGCGTGCGCAACCTACGCCTGCCCAGAGGCAGGCGCAACTTCTAAAATAAAGGTTGGGGGGGGGGTTAGGTAGGGCTGGGGGGAGGGTTAGGTAGGGGAAGGGAGGGGAAGGTGAGGGGGGCAGAAGGAAAGTTCCCTCCGAGGCCGTTCCGAAATCGGAGCGGCCTCGGAGGGAACAGGGAAAGCCTTTGGGGTTCCCCTAGGGCTCGGCGTGCACAAGTGTGCACCCCCTTGCGCATGCTGACCCTGGATTTTATAACATGCGTGCAGCTGCGCGCGCATGTTATAAAATCGGGCGTAGATTTGTGCGCGCCAGGTTGCGCGCACAAATCTATGCCCGCAGCCCCGCACATAGGTACTAAAATCTGGACCAATACGTGGCAGAAGAAATTGCAAGTTACAGGACCACCCTTGACTCTCTTCCAGATGAACATGTTGAATCCTCAGATGTGCAGGACAGATTGTCTGGCATAGAGGAAAGATATAAAGAGGTCATTGAACGTGCACAACTATATACAGAGACATGGCTTAAAAGCACAGACGTCTCAATAATTAACCAACTACCTACAGAGTCATATGACTTATTCTCTATACCAAGATCCAAAAAGAAAGGAGGGGGACTTCTATTAGCAGCAAAGAAGTCTTTTAAACTCACACTACAACCATGCCATCCACCCCACAAAATGGAAATTGGCCTTTTTAAATCAAAGAGCCTCCAGATCTGTTTAATTTATGCTCCCCCGGGCATATTAGAAAAAAACCCATCCTCTCTTACTGAATATATTACGAAATATATCAACATTAATATACCCACCATTATACTAGGTGACCTCAACCTACACTTCGACCGCACCCCCCTTACCTCAGCATGTGAAGCAACACTATCCTCTTTGAATGCAATGGGATTTAAACAAGAGGTTACAGGCCCAACTCATAAAGCAGGCCATACTCTAGATGTAATTTTCACGAACACCCTTATAAGATCAGATCCTCCTCAATGCACTCCCATACCATGGTCGGACCACTTCAGAGTTGACACTAGATGTACCGTGAGCAATAATATACCCCAAACATACCCTAAAAACAAAACCATTGAATTCAGGAAGAAATGCCAAATGGAAGACATTATTGAAGCTATAACGGATGAGAGCAACAAATTAGATCTCTCAAACACCGACTCAGCATGTATGACCTGGCATCAAATCACCAGTGACATCGCCAATCATCTTTGTCCGCTTATATCTAAAGAGATCAACTCTGAGAAGAAAAACAAGAAACCTTGGTACACAACTGACCTCAGAAAGATGAAACATGAGCTTCGTAAAATGGAAAAAAGATGGATCAAAAACCACGACTCGACTCAGCAACAAAAATTCAAATCCCTACTCAACAAGTACCGTAAATCAACCGATGAAGCAAAAAAAAACTATTACTCAACTAAAATTCATTAATACCAGTTTAATCCACGTGCCCTTTTTCAATACGTGTCTAATCTAATCTCCCCCATAACGAACATCGACCCCGAAATTGAGACCAAAAATAAATGTGAGAAATTAGCCACCTATTTCCAGGACAAGATATCAAATATCATGGCTCGCTTTTCATCTCCATATCAGCCAACAACTCCAGCACTAACAAACTCCCAAAATGATTCACCCACACTCACAAATTTTGAATTATCTACTGTATCGGAGATTGAAGCAATTCTAAAAAGAATTAAACCAGCATTACACCCTGTGGATATTATGCCAACAAAAATGCTCCTGGCTATCCCTACTAGAATAGCCCCGGCGATCGCCAACATCATTAACACATCTATAACAGAGGGAGTCTTTCCCACACAACTCAAACATGCCATTATTAAGCCTACCCTTAAAAAAGCAGACCTGGATCCTTCTGAACCCGCAAATTATCGACCAGTATCGAACCTCCCACTATTATCAAAAATACTTGAAAAGGTTATAAACAAACAACTAACTGACTATCTAGAGGAAAATCATTTACTCTTCCCTTCGCAATATGGATTTAGGAAGAACCATAGCACTGAAACACTACTAGTGTCCCTTTCTGACTCCATTCTAAAATCCCTGGATACTGGTAACTCTTATATACTGGCCCTACTTGATATCTCCGCAGCATTTGACACGGTGAACCACAACACACTCCTCTCTCTTCTTTCACAAATTGGAATCACATGCACTGCCCTATCCTGGATACAATCATTCCTGAAAGATAGAACTTACAGCGTCAAAGTGGGACACCATTCGTCAAAACCGAGAAATCTGTCACAAGGTGTCCCTCAAGGATCCGCCCTTTCCTCAACGCTTTTCAATGTTTATCTATCTCCACTCTGTAAACTACTGAAGAAATTGGATCTCCGTCATTTCATATACGCCGATGACGTACAGATCATTATACCAATCAAGGATTCACTTGCTAAGGCCATGAAAACCTGGGAATCAGCACTCACTGAAATAAAAAATCTACTTATGGAAAACTTTCTTGCAATCAACACCAACAAGACCGAACTACTCATCATAACGCCACACAAGAATACCTCAACAAACTTGCAACCTGATCCTTCCTCTACAACAGACCACACCAAGCTGAAGCAAGTCCGCAGCCTTGGGGTCATGATTGATAATCACCTTACTTTAAATAATTTCATCTCAACCACAATCAAGAATGGCTTCTTCAAATTACACACATTGAAAAGAATTAAACCGTTATTACATCCTCAGGATTTTCGGACTGTGTTACAAGCCACAATTCTACCAAGGATTGACTATTGTAACGCACTACTACTGGGTCTCCCTAAAAGCACAATTCAACCCCTTCAAATGTTGCAGAATGCCGCTGCTCGGTTAATTACTAATACTCAACGGCATGAACATATTACTCCAGCACTCATGTTCCTACATTGGCTACCCGTATCATTTAGAATTACTTTTAAAGTTCTCTCACTCATCCACAAATCAATTCACAACCAAGAGATGCAATGGTTCTCTGATCAGTTCATTGTTCACACCTCCAACAGACCAATTAGAAACATTCACCAAGCGAAATTAACTGTCCATCCACTAAAACACATCAAACATGTGTCCACCAGAGACCGATCATTCTCCATAGCTGGAATAAAAATCTGGAATAACATGCCGTTGGACCTGCGGCTTGAATCCTGTCACAAAACTTTCAAACAAAACCTTAAAACTTGGTTGTTTGAACAAGCTTTCACACTATGAGTCTCGTCTAACCTTCAGCAATACCATATGATTCCTTACCTTCTCCAAGTTCTTATACTCGACAATAATATTTACTATCTGCAACTCCACACCCCCACATGGTTTATCAATGCAGGCTATTATATTTAATGAGACGTTGGTTTGCCTCAGATGGATTATTTGCTCCTGCAAATACATGGTTATTAATATTCTATTGTTCGATATTTATGCATATTATTTGAAACCCATGTTTTTCTGTAAAGCCTGTTGCTATTAATTGTTTTACTGTTCATTTTATACTGTTACATGTAAAGCCTGTTGCTAAATTAATGTTTCACTGTAAACCGAGGTGATGTATTGCTATACGTACCGCGGTATAGAAGAACCTATAAATAAATAAAAATAAATAAATAAACAGGTTCTGCAGACTGCTCTTGCCATTTACAAGATGTTCAGTGAAGCAGATGCTTATAAACTGTGGATTGATGAGAAGGAATTGTAGTTGAACAATATGCAGATTTCTGAGAAATGTGAGGATTTGGAAATGTACAACACAGATTTGAAAGCTTAGAACCAGAGATTAACAATCAGGCCTCATCTGTAGTAGTGGTAAACCAGATTGCTTGACAGCTAATTCAGAGTGGACATCCAAGCGAGAAGGAAATCAGATTATAGCAAGACAAACTCAACACAAAGTAGAGTCAGTTTAGAGAACTAGTAGATAGAAGGAAGGATGCATTTAGCTCTGCCCTGAGTATCCAAAACTACCATCTCGAATGTAATGAGACCAAGTCATAGGTTAGAGAGAAAACCAAAGTCACTGAATCCACACAAGAATTGGTAAATGACTTTGCTGGAGTCATGGCTCTTCAGAAGGAGCTGACAGGCATGGAACGAGATCTAGAAGCCACTGAAGCTAAACTAACTGATCTAAAGAAAGACGCAGAAAAGCTGAAAGCTGAACATCCTAACCAAGTTCAGGCAATTCTGGCACAACTTTGCAATGATGTATGGGAAAATGAAAACCACTCTAAAGAACTGTGAAGAGTCCCTTGGGGAGGCCAGCAAACTGCAGCAATTTCTGTGTGATCTGGATGACTTTCAGTCCTGGCTTACCAGAACTCAGACTGTAATTGTTTCAGAAGATATGCCAAACACCTTGGCTGAAGCTGAAAAGTTGCTTACTCAGTTTGAGAACATCAACAATGAAATTGATAACTATAAAGATGACTACCAGAAGATGAGTGACATGGGAGATATGGTATCCCGGGGCAAACTGGTGAACAGTATATAGTCTTAAGTCAGCATCTGCAAGCCTTGGACTAGTTGGAATAAGTTTCACAAAATGTGGGAGAATAGATACAACCTCCTCTCTCAATCCCACACCTAGAAGTTGTTTCTCAGACACTCTAAGCAAGCAGAAACATTTCTTAATTATTAGGAGTATGTTTTGGTACATACTGAATTGCCCATTATCTTAGAAGCAGCAGAAGCAGCTATTAAAAAGCTAGAGGACTTCATGACCATAATGGATGTCAATGATGAAAATATTAATGCTGTTGTGCAAAAGAGCAGATGACTAGACAATGATGGCAACAAAAATTCTGTCAAGATCCAAGAAAAAGTGGACTCCATTGATGACCTATAAAGAAAAGAATTGGGTGGCAGCCAGTGAACGTCTGATGCGAAGACAACAGAGATCTGCAAAAGTGTCTTCAGGATTGCCAGGAGCTGTCCCTCTGGATTAATGAGAAGACATGACAAGACATGTCCTATGACGAGGTCAGGACCTGCACAGCAAATGGCTGAAGCACCAGGGATCCATGGCAGACCTATCATCCAACAAAGAATGACTCGGCAAAATAGAAGAGGAATGAAAGTTATTGATTGTAGAGAAACCAGAGACTGAGGCTATAGTGAAAAGTGAAGGAGAAGGGCTTTTTCCTATAATGCCCCAGAGATATGAAACACTTTGCCCTTAGAAATGAGAGAAAAGCAACATTTTAAGATTTTTCAAAAGTGCCTTAAGGCTTTTTTTAATTTAAAGAGGTTTTTTTTGTAAGAGCTATGCATTGTTTGTTTTTCGGTGGATTTGTCTTAATTGTGATATGTTGTCATTTAGTGCTTTTAAAGTTAATTTTAAGTTATATGTTTTTAAAATTAACAGAATTTTCTGAATATTCATTATCATGTACTCCATACTGAATGAACCTTGTTGTCTGGACATTTGTGGAATATAATATTGTTAAATAAATAAGGGGGTCATTTTTCAAAATGCGATAAGGCATTTTCACATGCGAAAAGTCCCGTTAACGCATGTGATCGCACCATATCATATGGTGCGATGCAAATTCAGAAAATAGGAGGAGTGGGCTGGGTTAGCCTGTCTGCGAAGAGCTATCGCACAGCCATAATGCTGATTTTAACTACACCTCTTTGGATTGTATTTGTATCCCTATGGTAGGCCCACCTAGTAACTCGAGGTGGGGTTTAGGTAAGAGTGTAGGGGGTTAGGGGCCACTTTGACATTCTATGTGACACCTACGAACAGAACAGTGGTCTCTTGTGAAGATTTGCTGGCCTTCGGAGTGAGGAAACTCACTCCAAGATGAGATTTGGGCAATGTTCTCTCAACCTAGCTTGATGGACTCTCTACCTGGGTAACCTTTGGGTCGGCGCTAATTTCTGAAAGTAAAATGTGCGGCTTGGCTGCACATTTTACTTTCTGTATCCCGCGTGCATACCTAATAGGGCCATGTTGAGGGCGCTATTAGGTGCCGCGGGTTGGATGCGCGTTTTCCTCCCCTTACTGAATAAGGGGTAAGGGAAAACGCGCATCCAATAGCAGGCTAACAGTGCGCTCCGTCGATACAGGTACCTGATTAGCTGGCTTTCACCCAGCATCTAAATGCTTTGTTTAAATAATTTGCCCTGAAGAAGGAATACCTGAAATATCATGGATGCAGGATTTTAGTAATTTATTTTTTGGGCTGTAAGATTTTGTTTTCATTAGTGTTTTGTGAGGTGATCTATCTGTACATATTGTTTTGGATATCATGACTGACATTACACATTTCACTGAGGTTAAATGGTCGAGAAGGGTTTGGATAACACAGGCTGCCTGGAGCACAAAATCCTTTAATTTCTTTTGAGACTCTCACTGTCACTTTTTCTTATATTTAGTGCTGATGTTTTCATGAATGCTTATTTATTAAAACCATGTGTGGCATTTTTACATCCCCCTCTCCTTTTGCCAACTGACCCCAAATTTTCTGGACAGGCTAATCTAGTCCTGGTCTTAACCCACTGCTTGCATGGACTTATAGTTCTAGTGTCCTTACTAATTTTCCTGAGGAAAGCAAGACTACAACTCTATGCAGACAGTGGGATAAATCTAGGACGGGAGCCAGTTGGTAACCCTAAAGATAATTAATTGCTTTAATAGGAAGCCAGTATAAACTGCCTATAGTGGTCAAGGATTGCCTACTACATGGTGACTCAGGGATTCCTAAAGCATTATTTGTTTAGTGTTATAACTTCCTATGGGGGTGCACTCAATAGTCTCATCTCCTAGATACATACCAATAAAAGTTTGAAGACTAGAACCCACAACCATTGGTGCTTGCAGAAAATTAAATTAATTCCAGTTTTATTTGTTGATTTTGTTTTCTACAGGAAAGATTGATAGCAATATAGAAACATAGAAATGATGGCAGAAGAAGACCAAATGGCCCATCCAGTCTGCCCAGCAAGTTTTGCACTTTTCTTTTTTTCTCATACTTATCTGTTACTCTTGGATCTTAGTAACCTTTTGGTTCTATTTTCCTTCCACCCCCACCATTAATATAGAGAGCAGTGTTGGAACTGCATCTAAGTGAAATATCTAGCTTAATTAGTTAGGGGTAGTAACTGCCGCAATAAGCAAGCTAAACCCATGCTTATTTGTTTACCCAGACTATGTAATTCAGTCCTTGTTGGTTGTTGTCTGTTTATAGATCCACTTTTCTTCATTCCCCTTGCTGTTGAAGCAGAGAGTTATGCTGGACATGCATTGAAAGTGAAGTATCAGACTTTCTCCCCTGCCGTTGAAGCAGAGAGCTATGCTGAATACTCATTGAAAATAAAGTATCAGACTTTCTCCCCTGCCGTTGAAGCAGAGAGCTATGCTGGATATGCATTGAAAGTGAAGTATCAGACTTTCTCCCCTGCCGTTGAAGCAGAGAACTATGCTGGATATGCGTGAAGTATCATTCTTTCTCCCCTGCCGTTGAAGCAGAGAGCTATGCTGGATATGCATTGAAAGTGAAAGTATCAGGCTTATTTGGTTTGGGGTAGTAACTGCCGTAACAAGCAAGCTACAACCCGCTTTTTTGTGAATACAAATCTTTTTCCACATTTCCTCTTGCCATTGAAGCTTAGAGCAATGTTGGAGTCTTAGAGCAATGTTGGAGTCGCATTAACCGTCTGTATGTTTATTGAATAAGGGTATTATCTCCAGGTAGTAGCGTTCATTCCCGCGAGCCACCCACTCTTCATTCACATCCTCTAGACTTTATGGATCCACAGTGTTTATCCCATGCCTCTTTGAAGTCCTTCACAGTTCTGGTCTTCACCACTTCCTCCGGAAGGGCATTCCAGGCATCCACCACCCTCTCCGTGAAGAAATACTTCCTGACATTGGTTCTGAGTCTTCCTCCCTGGAGCTTTAAATTGTGACCCCTGGTTCTGCTGATTTTTTTCTGACGGAAAAGGTTTGTCGTTGTCTTTGGATCATTAAAACCTTTCAAGTATCTGAAAGTCTGTATCATATCACCTCTGCTCCTCCTTTCCTCCAGGGTGTACATATTTAGATTCTTCAATCTCTCCTCATAAATCATTTGATGAAGACCATCCACCTTTTTGGTCGCCCTTCTCTGGACTGCCTCCATCTTGTCTCTGTCTCTTTGGAGATACGGTCTCCAGAACTGAACACCTCACCAAGGACCTGTACAAGGGGATAATTACTTCCCTTTTCTTACTTGATATTCCTCTCTCTATGCAGCCCAGCATTCTTCTGGCTTTAGCTATCGCCTTGTCACATTGTTTTGCTGACTTCAGATCATTAGACACTATCACCCCAAGGTCTCTCTCCTGCTCCGTGCACATCAGCCTTTCTCCCCCCATCGAATATAGTTCATTCTGATTTCCACTCCCCATATGCATGATTCTGCACTTCTTGGCTTTAAATCTCAGCTGCCATATCTTCGACCACTCTTCCAGCTTCCTTAAATCCCGTCTCATTCTCTCCACTCCTTCCGGTGTGTCCACTCTGTTGCAGATCTTAGTGTCAACTGCAAAAAGACAAACCTTACCTTCTATCCCGTCCGCAATGTCGCTCACAAAGATATTGAACAGGACCGGTCCCAACACCAATCCTTGCGGTACACCGCTTAAAACCGCTCTCTCTTCAGAGAGAGTTCCATTTACCATCACACATTGTCTTCTGTCCGTCAAACAGTTTGCAATCCAGGCCACCACCTCGGCACTCACTCCTAAGCTTCTCATTTTATTCACCAATCTCCTGTGCAGGACCGTATCAAAAGCTTTGCTGAAATCCAAGTAGATGACATCGAGTGATCTTCCTTGATCCAATTCCTTGGTTACCCAGTCAAAAAAGTCAATCAGATTTGTCTGACAGGATCTTCCCCTGGTGAATCCATGCTGCCTTTAGTCCAGCAATTCACCTGACTGTAGATAGTTCACTATTCTCTCTTTCAACAGTGACTCCATTACTTTTCCCAACACCGAAGTGAGGCTAACTGGTCTGTAGTTACCAGCCTCTTCTCTGTTCCCACTCTTGTGAAGCGGGACCACCATCGCTCTTCTCCAATCACTCGGCACCACTCCCGTTTCTAGGGATCTATTGAACAGGTCACACAGCGGACCCGCCAGCACATCTCTGAGCTCCCTCAGTATCCTGGGATGAACTTCATCAGGCCCCATGGCTTTGTCCACTTTCAGTTTCTCCAGCTCTTCCCATACATTTTCTACTGGAAATGGAGTTCCATCTACTCCCTTCCCCTCCAGTTTCTTGTTAACTAGCGACGGTCCTTCTCCAGGGTCTTCTTTAGTGAACACAGAACTGAAGTATTCGTTTAATATTTCTGCCATTTCTTTGTCTCTCTCTACACATTGATCCTTTCCACCTTTCAATTTCACTATACCATTTTGAACTTTTCTCTTTTCACTGATGTATCTGAAAAATGTTTTGTCACCTCTCTTTACCTCCTTGGCAATCCTTTCTTCTGCTTGACTTTTTGATGTCTTGATTAATTTCTTCGTCTCCCTCAGTTCTACCAGATATTCTTCTTTGTGCTCCTCCCTTTGGGATCTTTTATATTTCTTGAATGCTGTTCTTTTAGCCTTTATTTTGTCAGCCACCTCCTTTGAGAACCAGATAGGTTTCATTTATCTTTTGCTTTTCTTTACTTTTCTAACATATAGATTAGTTGCCTTGGTAATTGCTCCTTTTAGATTGGTCCACTGTTGATCCACATCTCTCTCGTTCTCCCAGCCTTTTAGTTCTTCCTCCAGGTACTTCCCCATTTCATCAAAGTCCGTGTTTTTGAACTGCAAAATTTGGGTCTTTGTGCTTCTTTTCTGTATCCTTTTTGTGATATTAAATCATACCGGTGGTGATGATCACTTGTGCTGAAGTGGGCGCCCACCTGGACATCAGAGACATTATCTCTATTAGTGAGCACTAAGTCGAGTATAGCTCCTTCTCTCGTGGGTTCCATTACCATTTGTTTGAACAAAGCTACTTGCAGGCCATCCACTATTTCTCTTTTATTATTAGATTCTGCAGATGGGATTCTCCAGTCTACATCCAGCATATTAAAGTCTCCAACGATCACCACTTCTCCCTTCTTTCGTATCTTTGGATATTTTCAACCAGATCTCTGTCCAGCTCTTCCTTTTGGTTTGGTGGCCTGTAAACCACTCCAATAAAAATGGATGCCCCATCTTTTTTTAGGTTGGCCCATAGTGCTTCTTCATTGCCCCATCTTCCTTGCAGCTCAGATGCTTGGATATTGTTTCTGATATAAAGAGCCACTCCTCCCCCTTTCCTATCCTCTCTGTCCTTCCTTAACAAGTTATAGCCTGGTATTGCCGTATCCCAGTCATGAGATTCCGTAAACCACGTTTCTGTGACAGCAACAACATCCAAGTCCGCCTCCACCATTAAGGCTTGCAGATCTGGGATTTTATTGCCCAAACTACAAGCATTTGTGCTCTAGGTTGTTTTCAAAAAGATTAATAATACCATTTAAACAGGTAGTTTTTCCTTTTTCTTCCTGTCCTTTTATATTCTATCTCCTACAGAGTGACACTGGCTTACGTTAATTCTCTTTTTCTTTTCTTCAGGGTAGACTATAGGAACTAGACCTGGTCAAGTCTCTAACATTGGATACGTTTATCTCTGTTGCTAACAGCAAGTCAAATATATGGACTCATATTAATGTTCACAATTATTTGGCCAAAATTTCTTTTCTATTATGTTTTCCAGATTTCCTCCAATTTTCAGGACCCTGGAGTTGTGAATATAATGGGCCAGATTTTCAAAGTGTTATGCGCGTAAATCCTCCGGATTTAAGCGTGCAACCGGCCTTGCGCGCGCTGGGCCTATTTTAAAAAGGCCCAGCAATGAGCATAAAGCCCTGGGACGCGTGTAAGTCCCGGGACTTGCAAAAAGGTGTGGGGAAGGGGCAGGGAGTAGGTGGTCCGGGGCGGGGTCAGGCTTCCGGCACAGTGGCCATATTTGCTGCTGTGCCGGGGATCCCACGCTGGCAGTTGGCCAGCGCACGCAACTTGCGCCTGCTCAGAGGCAGGCATAAAAGGTAAAACAAATTTTTTTGAGGGGGGTTAGAGTAGGGCTAGGGGGGGAAAGGTTAGGGGAATGGGTGGGAAAGTCAGGTTAGGGGGAAGGCAGTGCGGCTTGGCGCGCGCAAGGTGCACAATTGTGCACCCCCTCGCACACGCCGACCCCAGATTTTATAACATGCGCTGGCCTGCATGCGCAAGTTATAAAATCGGGTGTACATGTGCGTGGGCCGGGTAGCACGCGCACACGTGGGCCGCGCACACATGTTGTAAAATCTACCCCAATTTGTACTGCCCTTCTCACTAAACATACCTATGAGAGCTCTGAATCTATTAGAAAAAAATAAGATTCAGATTAGAATGAAATAAAAATCAAATGTGTTGTATATACATGAGTTCAGTCTATAGTTCATTCAGGAGTTCTCAGGTGTTCTGTTCTTTGGTGCTGTTGTTGCTGCTTGGTGCTCCCTGATAACATCTTCTGTCTGGTTTCTGGATCCTCACCCCTGTTGGTTCCTCCGGTACTTGCTCTCCCTAACTTTAATCAAACTAAAAAGAGAGTCTGTCTCCTTGACCCATTTTGACTTCTGCTCTTTACGTATGAGTGTTATCTTATCCTCAGGATACCTTATTATGGGGTGGCCAACTTGAGCCTCAAGAACCACAAACAGGCCTGGTTTTCAGCATATCCAAAATGAATATGCATGAGACATATTTGCATTCAATGGAGGCAGCACCTTCAAATTTATCTCATGTATATTTCTGGTGGATATCCTAAAAACAAGACCTGTTTGTGGCTCTTGAGGACCGGAGCCGGCCCCCCTCCTCCCTTATTGTAACTGTTAATCTAACTAATGTAAGAAAAGAGACAATTTGCATGTTTCCTTACAATCTATGTTTCACTCCTGTCCCAGATTATTCAGATGATCAAGGTAAAATAGAGCAATCACTTCTATCACTCAGACATGACAGACACTGTCACAAAGGGTAAGTACATTCTAAGCCAAGTTTCCACTATTCATTTTAGAATACATCAGAATCTGTTATTCCTCCTTAAATTTGAGAAGTCATTCTATTTTTAGTCCTTTCTCTGCTGGGATTCTATGTCTCCATCTGCTCAGGCTGTCAGTGTCCTAAGCATCCTATCACTGCTTCAACATTGTTTCTGACATTTACAACTTTAAACTAATTTTCTTTCTCTGGAGTGACTAAGTGGCCTATTTAACTAAAGATTTTCTCCCATTGTGTGTCTATGGGAAAATGTTTAATAAATGGGCTCCTAAATTTGATATTTATCAGGATTTTTCCACTTTATTTTCATAAAATCTCAATCACTCACTTTGTGTAGAGCAGCTTAAACTGTAAAAGTCCTGTGCTGCTGTTCAACTTTTAGGGGTGAATTTTCAAAATGTTATGCACATAAAAATAAGCATATATCTGCTTACGTATTCCATATTTTATAAAAGTAAAAAAAATTGCTTATTTTCACTTTCACCTTCACACCTATGTATGTAAAAAAAGGAACAGCCTAGGGGCATTCCCAGCAGGGCCAACACTTACACGTATAACTTTCTATTTTAAAAGACACTTTTGTGTGCACATTTGCCAAGTTACCTGCATATTTTTGCACTTGCTAATTATCTGGTGCAGGTGATATTAAATGTGTTTATTGTGTAATGCTGGCTGGGTGGGCGGTCTGGGTGAACTTGGGTGAGGTCAGGCTGAAGAATCAAAAAGATATTGATGACCTGGAGAAAGATTGGGTAGACTAATCAATAAACTGGTTTATTTAATTTATGTGCACATGTTTTTGTTATAACTTGTGAGAGTGTGAACCCTGGGCTGAGGTGAGAGGTGTCTCCGCCCACAGGGAGGAGCCCTGTGCGTCTCACCGTCAGTAGGCGTGGTCTCAGTGGTGTCAGACACAGCTGTGGAATAGAGTCTTTATTAAAAGAGCAGAAAGGCACAGCCCGTGGAGTGGGAGGTGCAGTAAAAGTAAAGTTCTGAGCAGAGGGGTATATCCAAGGGTGATACCTCCGATGTGAAGATCCAGTAGTGGTGGGGAACGCCAGGATGTCTCTCAGCAGTGTAGAAATACCTCAGACGTGAAGATCCGGTAGTGGCCCACGGAGCGGGGTACGCCGGAGAGGTGTCCCAGTAGTGGTAATGAGAAGGCAATCTGAGGTGCAGGGATCCCGATGAGAATCCTGAGTGGGTGGCAATGAATGACCTTCAGCGCAGGGTAAACCGGAGAGAATCCCACAATGAGGCTTGGTATAGTTGAAGTCTGTAGCAGTAAGGTACTCCCAGGAGATGGTTCCAGGAGAGGTCCCAGGGAGCAGGACAGAAAGAAGTCCAAGGCAAGAAGGCCCTCCAAGGAGCAGATGGCCAAAGATGAGGAAGGGCCCCTGAGGAGCGGGTACCCAGAGCATCTCACGCCAATGTAGGGTCTGGAACCAGAAGTCCAAGTATGGAGCGGAATTCAGCAACGAGGGAACTTCTTGCTAACTCGTCAAACCGAAAGGCCAGCCAGCTTAAGTACAATAGATGGATGACGTCATCCGGAGGGGACGCCTCCGAGGTTCCCGCCATGACGTGCTCAAAGGTGGCCCGTGTGTGTGCGTGCGCTGGACTAGATAATTCCTGAAACAAGATGGCGGTCGGCAGTGCCCACGCCGACCTGGGAATGCTAGGCTGGTCGGCGGTGGTTGGCGGAAACCGCCATTCTTCCCAGAGATGACAAGGCAGCAAAGAAAGAGGTGAGCATAAGTGGTCGCAGTCATCTGCGACCGACGGGTGTAACAGTTTTAAAATTAGCCAATTTACCTCAGTAAGTTCTACTTTATTTATGCTTATAAAATATACACGTGTATAGTTTGAAAATAGGTAGGGTAAATATATACATTTAATGCATTGATATACATGGTTTTAATGTATTGCATGGATTCGTGTGCAACGTGTATATTGCGGGGTAGAGAAACATATTTTATAAGAAGTGCATATATTGTACACGAGTGTTATAAAATACTTGTGTAGATCTGGCTATATACGCACGTATGTGCTGTGTGCATTTGTGTGAAAGTTATCCTCTTTCTATTTATTAGCTATCCATTCATTCATGTTTTTCTCAATAAATTTTTCTTACCTTTGTTATCTAATTTAATTTTCAGGAGAAATGACCATTTGAATTTTCAGCAATATTTCAATTTTGGTAACACTCTCACACATCCATTACTGTATAAGGGGTAAAGCTAGCGCGTCGAAAACGCGCGTCCAAACCTGGGCTAACAGTGCGCTCCACTGACAGGCCCTCACTGGCAGGCCGGAGCGCACTGCACTGTATCGGCCTGCCAGTGAGGGAGTGGGTGAGAAACTCCCTCAGAACTTCTTAAGGGACAGGCCATAGCTAACTGGCCTTGTTCTCCTTAAGAGCCTTCCCCACAAGATATTCTGGGTGAAGGGTGGATCCCCTCACCACAGTATAAGGAGTCAGGACATCAAAGGGTTAAAGAGGCCCCAAGGAACAAAGCCAGCATACTGCCAGATGACTTATGTTTGATGTGTGTGTAACTTCATTTAAGGACTGCTGAAGTTTCTGTTTGTATTGTGTAAATACATTTTGTGTGTGTGAACATCCTTCTGGCTCTTTCACAAGCCATATCCGCTCCCAGCTACCAGGCACTAACTATGCTTTAATTCAACAATTTTAAATAATTTCCCCTCTTGTGACCACTATAGTATAGCAGCCTGCCAATGCTGCTCCTGACCCTTTCATCCTCAACTATCATCTCCTACATTTGGTTCTTCCTTGTGAGTTTTTATGTTGGCTAGCAATGCAGCACCATCTTTCTCTTTTTCCCTTTTCAACCACAGTGGCTGCAGCAAACATTCATTCCCTTTACATGGACAGCACATGGCCACTATTGTAAGTACAATCCAGTTTTTAATCCTTTGTTACACTAGCAATGGAAAAATTCTATCCTGTTTCATGGAATGACATCACTCATACACTCATCAATAATGGGAAATATATACATCCAGACTACCGTAAGTCTTTTCATTCTTGGTTAATGCCAAGCTTAAGGATGCAAGACATTAATTATTTGCTGACTCTGATTTGCCCCTGAAATTCTCTTTATTTGAATTTAAAATCTGGCTATTTAGCAAAAAAAAACATCCTTCAAAAACTGGAAGAAGGATCCATCTGAAGAAAATAGGAAAATGCATAAGCATTGTCAAGTTAAGTGTAAAACATTGATAAGACAGAAGGAAGAGAGAATTTGAAATGAAGTTGGTCATAGAGGCAAAAACTCATAAAAGAAACTTTAAAAAATATATCCGAAGCACGAAACCTGTGAGGGAGTCGGTTGGACCGTTAGATGACCGAGGGGTTAAAGGGGCTCTTAGGGAAGATAAGGCCATTGCAGAAAGAGTAAATGGATTCTTTGCTTCTGTGTTTACTAATGAGGATGTTGGGGAGTTACCAGTTCCAGAGATGGTTTTCAAGGGTAATGAGTCAGATGAACTGAACCAAATCACTGTGAACCTGGAAGATGTGGTAGGCCAGATTGACAAACTAAAGAGTAGCAAATCACCTGGACTGGATTGTATGCATCCTAGGGCTCTGAAGGAACTAAAAAATGAAATTTCAGATCTATTAGTTAAAATTTGTAAACTATCATTAAAATCATCCTTTGTGCCTGAAGACTGAAGGGTGGCTAATATAACCCCAATATTTAAAAAGGGCTCCAGGGACGATCCGGGAAGCTGTAGACCAGTGAGCCTGACTTCAGTGCCAGGAAAAATAGTAGAAACTATTCTAAAGATCAAAATCACAGAGCATATAGAAAGATGTGGTTTAATGGAACACAGTCAACATAGATTTAGCCAAGGGAAGTCTTGCCTCACAAATTTGCTTCATTTTTTTGAAGGGGTTAATAACATGGTGATAAAGGTGAACCGGTAGATGTAGTGTATTTGGATTTTCAGAAGGCGTTTAACAAAGTCCCTCATGAGAGGCTTCTAAGAAAACTAAAAAGTCATGGGATAAGAGGCGATGTCCTTTCGTTGATTACAAACTGGTTAAAAGAGAGGTAACAGAGAGTAGGATTAAATGGTCAATTTTCTCAGTGGAAAAAGATAAACAGTGGAGTGTCTCAGGGATCTGTACTTGGACCGGGGCTTTTCAATATATTTATAAATGATCTGGAAAGGAATATGACGAGTGAGGTTATCAAATTTGCAGATGATACAAAAGTATTCACAGTAGTTAATTCATGTGAGACTGGAAAATCGGGCATCCAAATGGCAGATGAAATTTAATTTGGACAAGTGCAAGGTGTTGCATATAAGGAAAAATAACCCTTGCTGTAGTTACACGATTTTATGTTCCATATTAGGAGCTACCACCCAGGAAAAAGATCTAAGCATCATAGTGGATAATACTTTGAAATCGTCGACTCAGTGTACTGCAACAGTACAGAATGTTAGGAATTATTAGGAAGGAATGGTTAATAAAACTGAAAATGTCATAATGCCTCTGTATCGCTCCATAGTGAGACTGCACCTTGAGTACTGTGTACAGTTCTGATCACCGCATCTCAAAAAAATATATAGTTGCACTGGAGAAGGTAAAGAGAAGGGTGACAAAAATGATAAAGGGGATGGAATAGCTCCCCTATGAGGAAAGGCTGAAGAGGTTAGGGCTGTTCAGCTTGGAGAAGAGACGACTGAGGGGGGATATGATAGAGGTCTTTAAAATCATGAGAGGTCTTGAATCAGATGTGAATCAGTTATTTACACTTTTGGATAATAGAAGGACTAGGGGGCATTCCATGAAGTTAGCAAGTAGCACATTTAAGACTAATTGGAGAAAATTATTTTTCACTGAACTCACAATTAAGCTCTGGAATTTGTTGCCACAGAGGATGTGGTTAGTGAAGTTAGTGTAGCTGTGTTTAAAAAAGGATTGGATAAGTTCTTGGAGGAGAAGTCCATTAACTGCTATTAATCAAGTTGACTTAGGGAGTAGCCTCTGCTATTACTGGCATCAGTATTATGGGATCTTCTTAGTGTTTGGGTACTTGCCAGATTCTTGTGTGCCTTGTTTGGCAATTTTTTATGTTCTTATTGGATATACTACAGCCTGGTAAGGCACCAGGACCTGACAATATATACTTTTAGCAGCTCATTCATGCTGGTCCTCTACGTCTAAATAAACACTCAGAAATGTGCTTGATAAGTGATTACAAGAGTTTCAGGAAAGTGTTAAAAACTTATTTAGAGATGCTTTTAGATGATATATTATATAGTATGTTATTTTATGTTTTAGTTAATTTCATATTATATGTTGTTTAATCATTTTATTATGTTGCAATCCACCTTGATCATTATTTTGGCAATAGTGCAGAATATCAAGAAGTTGTAAATAGACTGGCCAAGGGCTTTTATGTCATACAGTTTTGCCATAGAAAAAAACCCTTATCCATAGAAAAGAGCTAATGTTATTGGCATTCCGAAATCTTACAAGCCCAACAATGATCAAATGTGCTATTGCCCTCTTCCTTCTGGAACAATTAAATAGGACAGAGCCACAGAACAAATAGGAAATTCCTAAAGAGCAGGCTAGTTTCAGAAAACAAAGAAGCAAAGATGATTGAGCCCTAACTGCAACAGATTACACTGAAGCAGCCTGTGAATTCAGTGAAAAGTGTGGTGCTGTGTTAATTGACTTCTCAGTTTATGACACAGGTACGGTGTGCTATTGCTAAAGCTGCATAATTGTGTCCAGGATCACTATATTATGAGTAATCAAAAAAATCATCACCAATCATTGCTTCCATCTTTCAGTTAATGGACAGACCAGCCAAGCCCTGACCCTTACAAATGGTGTCCTGTACTTTTCAAGCTGATCTTCCACAAACCTTGGGCATGGAATTTGCATAAGATGATGACATGGCTATCTTCCATACCAGCAAGTCCTTTGAGGATTTGCAACAGTTTTTAGAGAGAAATATTAAGGCTATTGCATATCACCATTAGTGGTGGTTCAATTTAAAAGCCTCTCACTGGTTACTTCCAGGTTCACCAAATGTGGCTTTTATGAAAATTGTATGCTTCATTCAGCATAAGCTCAGCTCTTACCATTGCATCCTCAGATCAATTCTGGATTCACCACGTATGGCCACTACTTCCCTCTGTTGCTGCTACCTGTAACATGTCTTTTGTGCCACTGATGTGGCTAAACTCTGGATTCCATCACCATCTGCAAAGCCTAAATGGTTCAAGTTGACCCCAAACTGCCCCAAATTTGGATCCTGATATGGCTCCCAAGCCCCATGGCCTCCATAAAGGAACAATGCTGACTAATTTCCAGGTAAAAAAAACCCCCCCAAAACAAATCCCATTTAAATGTAAAATGAGTCACTGCCTACAATCTAGGGCGAGCTGGATTACTTGCAGCTTTAAATGCTAATGCCCTGGGGAGCAGCTAGTTATCTCTGATGATGAGGTGGAACATCTGACAAAATGTGCAAATCTTCCGTGGCCTCTGTGTGCGCCACAGAGAATGTAAGGTGTAATGCTTAATGGATGTGTAGTGCAAAGTGGAGGTTTTCCCCTTATGGGAAATCTGCAAGGGCTGCAAAAGGTTGCAAATATTGCAAGAGGTATAAAGTTTGCATTGAGGTGAAGAGAGGAGGTTCCAGTATTTCAAGGTCATCTTTTGGTCAGAGGGTGTTACAGATAAGCTCCTTGACTGGCAGTGTAGTGCAGCCCCTAAGGGCTTGGTTTAAGGGGAAGGTTATAAAAACCCTGACTGTGCTTGGTCTGGGGCTCCTCCAGGGGTGCAGATCTACACCGAGGATGTAACCTCTCCCAGGGTTACAGCAGGGAGGGGAGAAACAGCAGTAAGGCAGAGATTCTCAACCAGAGTCTCAGGAAGCCTGGAGAAAAGATTTTTTTTTTTCCAGTACCGTTTTGAAGATTTGGAAGAAGCCTGTACTTAACTGTGAAGGTAACTTGCTTGGATCAGGAAGCAACTGTGCCAGCAAAAAACTCTCTGCTGGGCTCGGTGGAGTCCTGCCTGCAGACCCAGAGGGATTTCTTCATTGAGCTAATCAGGACTTTGTGAGTAACTACATTTGATTGTGGAAAGGAAAAGAGGGCCAGATTAGGCCTAAAAAGATTTGGACTAAAGAGAAAGAAAAAAAGTATTATTACTGAAAACACTGTTTAAGAAGTCCACACTGTTCAGGAAAAGGATCTAGGCGTCATTGTTGTTGATAATACATTGAAATCTTCTGCTCAGTGTGCAGTAGTAGCCAAGAAAGCAAATACAATGCTAGGGATTATTAGGAAAGGAATGCAGAATAAAACAGAGAATATCATATAATGCCTCTGATCGCTCCATGGTGCAACTCATTTTGAGTATTGGCTGCACTTCTGATCACCACATCTCAGAAAATATATGATGGCATTAGAAAAGGTACAGAGAAGGGCAACCAAAATGATAAAGGAGATGGAACAATTCCCCTATGAGGAAAGGCTAAAGAGGTTAGGACTCTTCAGCTTGGACAAAAGACGGCTGAGCGGAGATATGATAGAGGCTTATAAAATAATGAGTAGAATGGAAAGACTAGGGTACACACGATGACGTTACTGGGTAATACGTTTAAAATTTAAAAGCGAAAATATTTTTTCACTCAACGCATAATTAAGCTCTGGAATTCGTTGCCAGAGGGTGTGGTGAAAGATATTTAGTGTAACCGTGTTTAAAAACGGTTTGGACAAGTCCCTGGAGGAAAAGTCCATAACCCGTTATAAGGGTGGAGTTGCAGAAATCCACTGCTTATTCTTGGGATAAGCAACTTAGAATCTTTCTATTCTTTGGGATCCTGCCAGGTACTTGTGACCTGGATTGGCCACTGTTGGAAACAGGATACTGGGCTTGATTGACCCTTCATCTGACCCAGTTTGGCAAGTTTTATCTTTATGTTTAAGCAAAATATTATTAAGAAAAGAGCAAGGATAAAGAAATATATTTCTTGCTGTGAGGAGAGAGGATTTCAAAAGAGCTGCATTTTTTTTTGTTGGATTGTTACTTTTTCTGCAACCCTGTTACAATGTTTTATGATTCAGTAAACTACTTTTTTGTTGGAACACTGATACTGTGTGGACAGTGGTTTATTTTCTAGGAGTGTCCTTGGCCCAGTAGTGGCCTTGCAGGTTATCCTGCCCCCAGTTCACCACCCCAGAGAAGTGTTTTCCCCACCTTGGGAGAGTGCCCCCAGTGCTTCCCAAGGCTGGGAAGGTGACCCCAGTGAAAATGGAGGTTACACTTGAATTGTTGTAGAACATAGGCAGCCACTTGTCATAGGAAGGGCATATGTATGTGCACTGCTGCTCCAGGCAGACATGCTGTGCTCAGCTGGAGCATACCCACGTGCCAAGGCAGAGGAGTATAAAGCAGTAAAGCCTGCTCCCCAATCATGACTGCCCGGGCTCCACGGCAAGTTCATCCACGTGGTTGTCTTTTCAGCCATACCATCAATGGGACGACAGAAATTTGTCTAAATCTGCCCCTAAGTAGTTTTGGGTACTGGTGGAATGTGACCAAGGAGTTCCATCAAATCTGACAGTGAGTACGTTGCTTGCTACCCTGTAGATCTTGTGGAGATCTGAACAAATTCTGTCCTTAATATTAATTAGCCACCATTTCCGGGGAATGGTTTGGCTGAGGCAAGAGCTGTGTTGGTGGGGTTGGCCGCATGAGCAGGGCATCTGGCTATGCATGGCAGGAAACTGGCGGCTTGTGATGTGTTGCTGGGAACTAGGGAATTTCAGGGAGGCAGGCATAGAAATGGCCTATATGAAACCTAAGGAATCACAGTTGCCAGGATGAAGTGATAATAGCAATATCACGCAATGATAACATCACCCTTGTTACTTTCAGTGTGTCTTGAACTAGTAGTGGGCCCTTGGGTCGTGGCGAGTGAAGACTCCGCCCACAGGGAGGAGCCACAACAGGCAAGGTCTCAGCAGTGATGGACAACAGAAGAAACAACTTTATTATACAGCCAATGGTGATCCGAGGAGCAGATCAATAGAGTCAGTCCTGAGAGAGTGACCTGCAGCTAGTCAGTCCGAGTAGTAATCTTCAGCATGGAGTAGTCCAGTGAATACCTTCTCTAGGCGTAGCTAGTGCTGGCAACTCCGGTAGTGGTACGCAGCACGGGGTAGGCCGGAAGCCGATGAGAGGTTGCACAAACCAGGAGGGATCCGGTAGTGGCCCGCAGGCGGGGTAACCCGAGGATCCGTGCCACAAAGGTAGAAGTAGATGGAGGATCAGGCACCGAGGAGGCCCGAACAAGAACAGCAAGGGTCATCCGGGGACGATGCAGGAACTCACTAGAACAGAGAAACAGAAAGTAATGTCTCTCCGAGGAGCGGATAGCCCTGAGTGCGGCAAGGCCCCCGAGGAGCGGGTACCTAGGTCATCCAGTAGGATAACGAGACGGAGTCCCAATGTGGCGGATATAGCAGGACAGGAATCCTTGCTAAGTCGTCTTGCAAGAAGACAGGTGAGTTTAAGTATGGTAGGCGGGTGACGTTCTGTGGTGGGGACGCCCCTGAGGTTCCTGCCTTGATGCGTTTAAGAAGGGGGCGGGTGCACGCGCACCTGCCTTAGGTAACCCCGGATGTAAGATGGCTGCTGGGAGCGCCCACGCCGGCCCAGGCACGCCATGAAGGTCGGCGTGTGGAAGCGGAGGCCGCCATTCTGCCCAGACCCGGAGCTGCATCGAGAAAGGAGGTGATCAGCAAAGGTCGCAGCCACCTGCGACCGATGGGCGCAACGACCCCATTTCTCACAGTATTTTCACATAAATGCAGCCATATTTGTAGCCCAGTCATTATCACTACAAAAACACAAAAACTACTATGATTTTGGCTGTGAATATTATCTGACTTGCATAATTGAGATGTAATGTTAAAGTGAATTAAAAGCTCTTTCCATTTTCTACAATTTATGCTTGTTGAAGGTTTTATTCACAGAGAAGAGGTCCAGTTATGAATATATTAGATGAGAATATACATCCTCTTCTAAAAAAGAAAAAACCTTTAGCATTCTCTTTAAGGACTTTTTCAATGAAAACTATATTGGGTTTGTTTGTTTGATTACAAATCTCTAGGTTGAGGGAATTCAGAGTTGCTCTAGGAGTACTTTTTATAAAGAATTTGGGTGAAATTCTAAAGTTATCTGAGGAAGTTGCTGTGCTTCCATTATATCCTCTCTCCTTCAAGAAAAGAACAATGTCCTCTCTCCTTCAAGAAAAGACTTAAGACTTTGTTATTTGAACAAGCTTTCTCATAAACTCTACTTTCCACCATGGTCTTAGTCTGCACTGTTTGATTACTGTTTGATTACTGTTTGACTGTTCTCTATTACCCTAGTTTTGTTATCCAGGTTCTTTTCCAACTTGTTAAATGTAAGACAAGACTTTGTCATTGTTGTTTCGCAAGTTACAATGTAAACCGAAGTGATAATTAATCCTGTTAATTGAACCTCGGTATATAAAAAGTTATAAATAAATAAATAAATAAATATCCAGTGGACTTGGAGAAATACGTTTATTTGTCAATTGAATTTAGATTCTTTCTTGGGAAAAAAAATTCTCTGAAAAACTGGAGACTCTTGTTTTAAGACCTAATAAAATGTTTGAAGTCACTGACTGTTAAAAGTTTTAAACATAATTAGAGTTATTCCTGGTCTTTATAGTACAAACCTGGCTCACTAAATACAAAGGACCTGTTACAATGCAGCTCATTCCACCAGGATCTAACATCTGCTATCAACTCAGAATAGGCAAAAAGGGTGAAGGAGTAACACTCATCCATAAAGACAAAGTACCAGTTTTAAAAATAGAAACAGCGCTCCCCACAGCCTGGGAAGGACGCAAGGTGAAACTGGGACAAGTCTTTAAGCTAGGCCTCAAGGCTCATGCTACTTTACAACTGACCAGCAGCAAGCAAAAAAAAAAAAAACCCAATGAACTTAATGACCTAATAACCAAGCCAGCACTAGACGCTCCTCATGATACTAGGGGACTTTAACTGGCATTTTGAAGATCCAAAACACAACACAGCAGCCAATTTCCTATCCACAACATATGCACTGAGCCAAAGTAAATGGCCTTCACAATGATGGACAACTCATTGACTTGCTGCTCTCCTCTAATACCAAAGAAGTGACCATCAAATTAACAAACATAGGTATCCTGGGAAAAACGGAGGGCTGGTTCAAATCCTTCACCACCAGCATAACCTGGGATGCACAATCGTCCGAACTCAGGCCCCCTGAAATGGGGAGTACCCCAGAGATCACCTTGATCACCCATCTTATTCAAGGCATACCTCACCACCCCTCACAAGTCTTGTAAGGAGATTTGGACTCAAAGAATACATCTATGCGGATGACATACAAATCCTCATGCCAACATTAAACATCTGGGATGAAACCGTAGCAATCCTTAAAAAATTGCCTAAAGGAGATAGAATGAGTTAACAACTGACTTCTGTTAAAACAGAGATAAAATGGAGATACTATGGTTGAGCAATTCACCACATCCTCATAATACTCCCCCACTACCACCACCACTCCATGTCCTCTTTGATGATATCATTTTATACCCACAACAGGAAGTAAAAAGTGTAGAAGTTATCATCCTAGAATCACGCTGTCCATGAAGAGCCAAGTAATAACAGCAACAAAGAAAGCATTTCTGGCACCTCTGAATGCTGAAGCAACTATGCCCCTTCTTGCTATTAACTGACCTCAAAACAGTAATGCAAGCCATAGTTCCAGCACACGTAGACTACTGCAATGTCATCTACCAAAAACCCCCCAAAACATGAAACCAAATCACTGCTGCCAGAACAATCACGGGCAAGAAAAAACGACAACATGCCTCCTTCCTCGTTTGCCCTACTCTGGCTTCCCATTTCACTGCACATCAAATTGTAATCATCAAGACACTGAAAAACACATATCGGTCTGAAAAGATAAAATGATATCATCCAACAAGAAATCTCCGCTTAAGTCAACAAAAGCAGCTAGCTATCCCCACCCTAAGGCAGTTTTACCCCGCCCCCCAAAAATAAAAAGTAATAATGCAGGTGTGGCAAGCAGAGAGTAATAATGCAGGTGTGAGAGAGAGAGAGAGAGAGCCAAGGCTCTCTCTCTCTCTCTCTCACACACAACTGGTTCCTGCTTTACATATGCTCCACCCCCTGAATACCAAATTACTAATTCGCAAATCGCGTTAACGGCTGTTAACGCGATTTGCGAATTTATTGCACGCGGTAAACTGCTTGGAAAATGAGGCCCATAGTAATGATGGCAAAAAATGACGAAATGGTCCATCCAGTCTGCCCAGCAATTTGCTTATGGAATTAACTGCCACTCCATGCAGGTTACTCCATGTGTTCTGTTAAGAATAGTAACTGCCGTTCCATGCAGGTTACCCCATTCTTTCTGTTAAAGATAGAAACTGCAGCTCCATGCAAGTTATCCCCAGGCAGACATATTATACCATCCCTTTCTTTAAGTCTTTAGGGATCTGCAGAGTTTGGTCCATGCTCTTTTGAATTCATTAACTGATCTCGTCTTCACCACCTCTTCTGGGAGGACATTCCAGGCATCTACCATCCTCTCTATGAAGAAATATTTCCTGATATTGGTTCTTAGTTGACCGCCACCTGGAGTTTCATGTCATGACTCCATGTTCTGCTCTTTCCAGCTGTAAAGATATGAAGTTTATGTATCATTGATACTTGTCAGATATCAATTATTCATGCTCTTATATATATATATAATGCTTCTTTAACATGGCTTTGCTCTAGTCTACACATATATAAACCCACTAGACAACTAAGATAATTTTCAAAAAAACTTCCTAGATATACCCACGGTTAAACTTGCTAGACTTGAACTAACCCGAAAAAGAGCTTTTTCAGTAGCAGGCCCCATCCTGTGGAATTTATTGCCTGATTTCTTACGTCTCTTACCATCTACGCAACAATTTAAGAAAACGTTAAAAACATATCTGTTTCAGAAAGTTTACAGCTCTTTGATCAATTCGCAAACATAAACCACCATTCTCTAATTTCACTTATGCATATTTAATTATACTTTTCATTCATTATTATTTTATCCATTTAACTTAGAAGGCAGCATGTTTGTATTTTATTGTTTGTTTGAGTATTTGTATTTTTATTAAGCTTTTAGCTATTATTTTTTTTATTTATTTAGTGCTTTTTTATACCGACATTCATGATACAGATCATATCGGTTTACATGGAACAAGGGGGAAATAACGTTAACATAAACATAAAGATAGTGAAAGTTACAATAAAACAGGGGTACTCGAACTGGGAAGAAGAGGAGCCAGTGGCAGAGGAAACTCGGAACTAAACAATATCAATACAACCATATTTACAATCAGGGATGTGAATCGTGTCCTCGATCGTCTTAACGATCGATTTCGGCTGGGAGGGGGAGGGAATCGTATTGTTGCCGTTTGGGGGGGGTAAAATATCGTGAAAAATCGTTAAAAATCGTTAAAAATCGAAAAATCGAAAAACCGGCACATTAAAACCCCCTAAAACCCACCCCCGACCCTTTAAATTAAATCCCCCACCCTCCCGAACCCCCCCCAAATAACTTAAATAACCTGCGGGTCGTTAAAAATCGAAAAATCGAAAAACCGGCACATTAAAACCCCCTAAAACCCACCCCCGACCCTTTAAATTAAATCCCCCACCCTCCCGAACCCCCCCCAAATAACTTAAATAACCTGCGGGTCCAGCGGCGGTCCGGAACGGCAGCGGTCCGGAACGGGCTCCTGCTCCTGAATCTTGTCGTCTTCAGCCGGCGCCATTTTCCAAAATGGCGCCGAAAAATGGCGGCGGCCATAGACGAAAAAGATTGGACGGCAGGAGGTCCTTCCGGACCCCCGCTGGACTTTTGGCAAGTCTCGTGGGGGTCAGGAGGCCCCCCTCAAGCTGGCCAAAAGTTCCTGGAGGTCCAGCGGGGGTCAGGGAGCGATTTCCCACCGCGAATCGTTTTCGTACGGAAAATGGCGCCGGCAGGAGATCGACTGCAGGAGGTCGTTCAGCGAGGCGCCGGAACCCTCGCTGAACAACCTCCTGCAGTCGATCTCCTGCCGGCGCCATTTTCCGTACGAAAACGATTCGCGGCGGGAAATCGCTCCCTGACCCCCGCTGGACCTCCAGGAACTTTTGGCCAGCTTGTGGGGGGCCTCCTGACCCCCACGAGACTTGCCAAAAGTCCAGCGGGGGTCCGGAAGGACCTCCTGCCGTCCAATCTTTTTCGTCTATGGCCGCCGCCATTTTCGGCGCCATTTTGGAAAATGGCGCCGGCTGAAGACGACAAGATTCAGAGCAGGAGCCCGTTCCGGACCGCTGCCGTTCCGGACCGCCGCTGGACCCGCAGGTTATTTAAGTTATTTGGGGGGGGGGGTTCGGGAGGGTGGGGGATTTAATTTAAAGGGTCGGGGGGGGTTTTAGGGGGTTTTAGTGTGCCGGCTCACGATTCTAACGATTTATAACGATAAATCGTTAGAATCTGTATTGTATTGTGTTCCATAACGGTTTAAGACGATATTAAAATTATCGGACGATAATTTTAATCGTCCTAAAACGATTCACATCCCTATTTACAATAGCAGTAATAGGGTGCATTGACTAGGGGCCTCGGGGTGTGACTGTAGCTGGGGAGGTCCTAGATTAAGGGAAGGCTTGTTGAAATAGCCAAGTCTTGAGTTTTTTCCTGAACATCAATAGACAGGGTTCTTGTCTGAGATCAGGGGGCATAGCATTCCAAATGGTTGGCGCCGCTGTTGAGAAGGCTCGCTCTTTGGCTGCTGAGTGGAGGCTGGATTTGGCTGGGGGGGGGGGGGGGTGATCCTCTGTAAGCTTCTCTGATGGGTCTTCTTGTTAACCATTTTGATTAATTTCCAATTGTAAAAGCAGTATACAAACATTGTTAAATAAATAAATAAATAAATAAATCTATTCTCCCCTGCACCTCCTCTCCTCCAGGGTATACATATCTAGATCCTTCAGCCTCTTCCCGAAGATCTTCTGAAACAGATTCCCCATCATTTTAATCTCCTTCCTCTGGACTGTTTCCATCCTGTCTCTGTCCTTTTTGAGATACGGTCCCAGAGCTGAAAACAGTACTCCAGGTGAGGCCTTGCCAAGAATCTGTACAAGGGCATCATCACTTTCCTTTTCTTGCTAACTTATACCTTTTTCTATGCAGCCCAGCATCTTTCTGGCTTTAGCTATTGCCTTGTCTCATGGATTCGCCACCTTCAATTCACCAGACAGTATCACCCCAAGGTCCCTCTCTTGGTCTGTGCACGATAAGCTTTCATCCCCCTCCCCATCACATACAGCTCTTTTGGATTTCCGCACCCCAGGTGCACAACTCTTCACTTCTTGGCATTGAGTCGCAGCTGCCAAATCTTTGATCACTCTTCAATTTTTCTTAAATATTTCTTACACCCAACTGCAATGTAGTATGTTGTAAGGTAACATACTTCACTATAATCTACTGCTCTATAATGCAACCCTAACTTTGACCTATCCTTCCATACTGTATTCTGCCTTCAAACAATCTTCTAATGCAATCCCCAACTACTGACCTAATGTACCACACTGTAATCCGCTTTGGAATGACTGATCAGAATAGAAATATGAAATGAAATTCAATTAAATGTGTTTCTTTTGAAAACAGCACTCTGAGTGTTTTCTGAGCTGAATTAGGGAATGCTTTTATTTTCTCTGTGTTTTAAACAGAACCAAATTGGCATACAATTAAAAAGGGGATGTTGAGTGCTTTCCATTGGCTTCCAATGGGTGCCCGGGCTCCGTTTAAAATGCTCATGTTTGTTTTTAAAGTATTGAGCAGTGTGGGCCCAGGTTATATTTTCATGATAATGTGGACTGGTATCAACTTAGAAGAAATCTATGTTTCAGTCAAACTTTATGCTCTAGGATTCCATTGTTTAAAATGGGGAGAGTGGGAGTATGGGGGTGCAGTTTAGATCTAGAGCCTTTTCGGTGGCAGCATCCACTTTGTGGAACAAGTTGTCATTGGAGATTCAGCAAGAACTGAAGTATTTACAGTTCTGTAAAAATGCAAAGACTTTGCATTTTCCTGAGGTGAATTAGGCTTAAGGAGAAATAGACCGGGTGCTGTAAGGGAAGGCTGGATGGTGATCTTGTATGGACAGACATTAGGTGGGAGTCTATGGAGGAACTACAGATAAATGGCTGGTAATGTTACTTTTATTGTATGTTAAATTTTATTTTTAATAAATGGTTGCAAACTGCTTTGATTGTTTTTTGACCAGAGGGTGGTATATAACAATTTCAAATAAATACATAAAAAGTATAATTGTATTTCTTTTTTTTTTTTTTGTATACCCCCCATATGTGACAGAGTGAGAATGAGGTCATCAGCTGGAAAACAAATGTACCAAGTCCAGTTTCCAATACGGTTCCAACTCTCATTTAGCAAAGTTTCGTAAGCCAAGCCATTTTCCTCATACATTTTTACAGAATATAGAAATGACATCATTTAGAAACCCTGATTGTGGCCAAGACAGTTGAAAAAAAGGAGTTTCAAGAGTATGCAGGTTTATTTTTTTAAGTTCTCTCATTATGGTAGACCTCAGGCCATATAGTAAATAACACGATGAAGAATAAAGTCATTCTAGAGGAATTTAATGATAAGGGGAGCTAGGATTCATAATTTGCTAATATTCAGACCCAATTAAACCCCTCAGATACAGGAAAGAGTTTATAGTTGGAGTATTGTTTTAAATGCATTTATTTGTATTGAGTTAGAGTAACAGTTCCAGGAAGCACACACAAACCCCCACAGCTAGGCAAGAGCTGTGTTGTCTCTCAGAAGATGGAGAGAGTTCAGTAGCTCAGGCATGGGTTGCATTTATTTGGGCTAGGGCTCGTATAGGTCAGAGAATCTCCAGGTTCTCCAGAGAACCCGATATCGAAAAAAGGGACAAATGGGAGAGCAGATATTAGAATCTTCAGAAGCTGTCACGGACTGGAGTCTTCAGCATCCTCAGGGCAGAATTGTCATATGACTCATTCTTATCTGTACCTGATCAGAGGCTACATTTATTTAGTCTCATTCTCTCCTGATCGTGCTTAGAAGTGGCACATTGTTCTTTTAACATTTTAAAATAGTTGTAACTGTTTTAATGGGTTCTGCTGATGTTTTGCATGCAATTTATCGTTTTAAGCATAAAACTGAGTCACTTTAAGTGCAATATGTGCAGACAATGTTATGGGAATGGAGATGGGGGTTCTTCAGAGAACTTGTAATCAAAAAGGCCAGAATTAAAAAGGGAAGTTCTTAGAAAGCTTAATATCTGTTCTCTGTATGAAATCAAGGGAAGTCTGTAAAAGAGAGTACACATCACTGAGAGCAAATTCATTTAGCATTTTGAAAGGTTAATGACATTTGTATACTTAACTTTGTTATCAAGAAGTTGACCCCATAATGTTCTATTTCTGTTTCAGATTCTATACCCACCTTCCTCCTCAGAGAGGGGACTCAAATGCTACATTCGGTGGTCTGCAGGCTAACCTTGCGAATCGCCACCCTCACTTCTTGGGCCGGGCCCCAGTTGTGGCAAGATACCCTTGAGGCAGGACGCCGCTATTCTCCGCACCAGGCCCCGCTCCTCTTCACGGCAACACGCCGCCCGTTTGCCATGGACAGGAAGGTATACACCCCAGAGTTCTGAAGGAACTAAAAAATGAAATTTCAGACCTATTAGTAAAAATTTGTAACCTATCATTAAAATCATCCATTGTACCTGAAGACTGGAGGATAGCAAATGTAACCCCAATATTTAAAAAGGGCTCCAGGGGCGATCCGGGAAACTACAGACCGGTTAGCCTGACTTCAGTGCCAGGAAAAATAGTGGAAAGTGTTCTAAACATCAAAATCACAGAACATATAGAAAGACATGGTTTAATGGAACAAAGTCAGCATGGCTTTACCCAGGGCAAGTCTTGCCTCACAAATCTTCACTTTTTTGAAGGAGTTAATAAACATGTGGTTAAAGGTGAACCGGTAGATGTAGTATACTTGGATTTTCAGAAGGCGTTTGACAAAGTTCCTCATGAGAGGCTTCTAGGAAAAGTAAAAAGAAATGGGATAGGTGGCGATGTCCTTTCGTGGATTACAAATTGGCTAAGAGACAGGAAACAGAGAGTAGGATTAAATGGGCAATTTTCTCAGTGGAAGGGAGTGAGCAGTGGAGTGCCTCAGGGATCTGTATTGGGACCCTTTTCAATATATTTATAAATGATCTGGAAAGAAATATGACGAGTGAGATAATCAGATTTGCAGATGATACAAAATTGTTCAGAGTAGTTAAATCACAAGCAGATTGTGATAAATTGCAGGAAGACCTTCTGAGACTGGAAAATTGGGCATCAAAATGGCAGATGAAATTTAATGTGGATAAGTGCCAGGTGATGCATATAAGGAAAAATAACCCATGCCATAGTTACACAATGTTGGGTTCCATATTAGTTTCTACTACCCAAGAAAGAGATCTAGCTGTCATAGTGGATAATACATTGAAATAGTCGGTTCAGTGTGCTGCAGCAGTCAAAAAAGCAAACAGAATGATGGGAATTATTAGAAAGGGAATGGTGAATAAAACGGAGGATGTCATAATGCCTCTGTATCGCTCCATGGTGAGACCGCACCTTGAATACTGTGTACAATTCTGGTCGCCGCATCTCAGTATCCTTGTCTTCAGTTCTTCAGTTCCAGTATCACTGACTTTAGTTCTTCAGTTCTCCCATGCCTCCCTTGTTGCACCTTGTTGCACGCTTGCTCTTTTCCTAGCCTTCCCGCACTGCATATCCATCCTGCCATTCCCTTCGTACGGATACCTGATACTGAATTTGGCCTGACTCCTGGACACTCTTGTTCGCCGCCTGCCACTGCCACTCTCCACCATCAGCAGAGGCCCCCACCTAAGACCTAGCGGCCCTCGCACTCAAAAGCTAAACCCGAAGGGAGTATGAGCTGGTAAAGGCAAAGCTCCAGCTGGGCCTCTGCTTCATCCAGGTCCACCTGCTGATGGTGGGGCCTTGCAGGACTCCTTGCAGGTTGCACCAACCCCACCTCAATCTAAGGGTCCACGAACACAACACCAAAGTTATTTTACAGTTTTTAGTAAAATGCAATCAATATAGTTTAATACGTTAAACACATCAAAGATTATAGTAAAACAAATATAAGACTGCAGTACAGCTGACTACATCCCTTACTGTCACAAGGGGTGTAGAAGCCCACAGTATGCTATAAAACAAATAACACCCCCTCCCTCACTGATTACTATTAATAAATATTCATTTCCTATTCTGAAGTGATCCACCCCCAATCGGGAACGGAAAGAGGCCATATTACAGAATACAATGCTAAATATGCAAACATTGCATTCCTGCCCAAACCCAACACCTTCATAAAATTAACACATCCTGCTGTAAATACCTTAAATAACCATCCCAAAATGGACATAACCCAAAGATGGCCACAGGGCAGAGAAACTGCGGTTCTAACAGAAACACTGACACCAAATCTTCCCAGTCAGTCCTGAAGGAGTTCCCAAAGGGCAGCAGAATCATTTCTGAAATAGTAATGCAGAGCTTGTTGGTTTAATGTGTTGTCTATAATTCTTATGGGCTTAAGCTGTATTTAGGAATTATTAAGTGAACCAGATGTAACCAAACTATGCCTTAACATTTTGTTTTCATGCTAGCTTCCCCTCCATATCTTTGGGAATAATCTTGGATTGTGTAGGATTACCCTTTCATTGATTACACAGAGTTGTGTTTGAGACCTTCCAATTTTCTGTACTTCTGAAGTTCAGGCACATTGGTCACTTTAAAGCTAAGAGTCGTTTAGATGTTTTATTTTATTTATATTCTGATTTTTCAAAGCAGATTACATTCAGGTACTGTAGGTATTACTTGCCATGACAGGGAAATTCTGACACCAATATAGCCTGCCTAGGGGTTTACATGATCCTCCAGATATTGCCAGCACAGTGCCTTAAGGAACTGCAAGCCTTTCATTGGAGCAGCTCAAACCTTTATACAGTCAGATGACTGCCAGTGAATGTTGGGACAGTGAATGAACGAATGAAGGACAACCCTGTGTCAGGCTGCAGCAACTGATGCCCATCTCATGTATTTATTTATTTATAAGCATTCGATATTCTGCCTTTTCCTAAAGGGAAATCCTAAAATAGATTACATAAATCCCTTCAGATTGCAGTGGAAATTATTTGCAAACAGACATTGGGCATTTTACTGTGCGTCTGTACAGTTGGAATCTCTGCATCTCCACAACTTTTAAATGTGGAGAAACACAAACAGCCAACCCACTGATCCAGGAGTGCCGCATTCACTCTCTTAAAAGGGGATGGGCTTTGCTCAGACAGCACACTACTGATTGCACTGGACTGGCTGAGGCCTGTCAAAGCCAAGAGCTGAATGCTCACAAGAAAATTCGAACCATACACAAGACGAGAAAGAACGACCTAGCAGCAACCTTTTCCAATTGGTAGAGGGCATGCCTACAGCTTTCTGTTTTATGTTGCATTGTGCACAGACATTACACTTTTCTTTTAAATAAAATTAAAAATCCCTTTGAGGCATGCCCCTAAGGTACTGCACACTCTCTTCCAGTTGCATTTATGTCTTTAGAAGGAAAGTGCTGGTTGTAGCTCTTAAAACATAGTCTGCATGTATGCTTTTTCTCAGCTTCCTATCAGCCTTGATATGTCATCAGTACAACCATGAGAACATTAGGCATCCTAATCATATCTTTAAAGTTGCAGTAGACCCATGGTGCTCAAACCAGTCCTCGGCCCCCTTGCGGCCCCATCCCCCACCTAGTTAGGTTTTCAGAATATCCCTAATATGCATGCAATATTTACAGACAATGGAGGCATTGCATCTGAATATATCTACTGCATATTCATTCGGGATTTCCGGAAAACTCGGTTGGGGGGAATGGGTGGAAAAAGGGGAGTGGTTTTAGCACCTCAATGAGCACTATTGCAGTAGAGGATACAGCACTGCAAATAATGCAGGTCTTTAGGAGCAATGATACAGATTTAATATTTTTTTTGGCCTTTGTAACATGTTCAATTAAAAAGTAAAATAAAAAAGCCCAAAAGTAACAAGATTTGTTTACATTCAGCGTACAGCACCTATGAAGTGAATTTAGTCCGAAATGGTGACTTGTCTTTTTAATATATTTAAATACTGCAATTTCTTTGTATACAAATTCTGTTACAGGGCTTCCTAAACTTTTCCTGCTAATCCTGCAGCCAGTCCTCTTTCCAGGATATCCAGAATGATTATGCATGGGATAAATGTGCATATGCGGAGTTTCCAATGGATGCAGATTTATCTCATGCATATTCATTGCAGACATCAGGAAAACTGGTTAGGTGAGCCTCCAGGACAGGGTTGGGAAACACTGAGTTAGAATAAAGATGACCAGGCAACTCCTTATCCTAAAGGACAGGTTGAACCAGTCCTGGGTTAACCCCACGGCATCTGTTAAAGAAATCGTAACCACACATCCAGGGATGCTACAAAGGGAAAAGCCAAGACAGACTCAGCCTGACAGTGATGGCATGGAGCTAGCCACTCACCTTAAATTGTGGAAAAAAAGATCAGGGGTTGGTGGAGAAAGTTTATATTTTCTCCATACAAGCATCCTCCTGGGCAAGATCAAAAGACAGATTTCCCTGCAGTGTTATCACGTACGCTACTGAGAAATATTTGGGGAAAAAAATAGAAAACACCCTTCAGCTGGATTTAGAATATTTCTCTTCCTAAAAGTTACATAAATGCGAGCCAGCCCAGAATCTCAGTGACGCTACCGATTCTGAGGTTCTAGCTTCCATTCCTGGCCCGGGTCAGGGCTATCAGAGGTTGAGGATGCCACAGTGGCAGCATTTGCAGCAGCAGCAACCCCAGGAGAGGTGAACGAAAGAGAGGAAGTCCCCGCTACCGTGCAATCCAGATGCCTACTGGTCAGACTTTGGGTCCAAGTTAACTGGATCTGGCTGGGGCTGCGGTTTGTGGACCCTGGCCAAAGACTATCGCTAAGATGGCTGAGTTGGAGGAGGGAGTGGGTGACCTATAAATTAGAGAGGGGGGAAAAAAAAAAGACCCTGGCAGTTGCAAATGAAGGTTCACAGCGCTTTAGCTTGTTTTGAGCTAGAAATGCAAAAAAAAAAAGGGAGCAGGCAGAAACTGCTGGGTCAAAAGAAAGAAAGAAATGCATGTAACAGATTATCTGCCTGGACTGTTCAGATTGTGTTCGATGATGGTATTTAATGTATGGTTTATTTTCGGCAGTTTCAGATGAATTCAGTATAAAAAAAACCCCCTTTAAGTTACATATTTTGACAGCGTGGGAGGAGGTGTTCCCTTGTAACAAAATGTTCTGAAATGGCCACAGTCATAAATGTGCTTGAACCACACCTGAGCACGGTGCTCTTGCTTCGCTGATGCATGCAGACTTTAGCCACCACCTACTAATTTAAAGGACTAGGGCATGCACTTAGATAAAGTTGGTTTTCAAGATGTATAAATTCAGCAAGCATTTGCCTTGCTCATTATTATTGCAGTTTTTCTCTTGTCTGAACAACTTTCCTCAAACAGCTATCCCATGTCAGTCTTATTTATTATTTAATTTATTTAAGGCTTTTATATACCGACTTTCTTGATACAGATCAAATCAACTCGGTTTACATCAAACGAAGCAGAACTAAACCAACCATACAACAAGACAATTTGAAGGAGCATAAAAGTTACATTCTAACAAGGTTGCCTTAACTAGGAGAAGGAAAAAAAGAGGGGGGAGAACAAAGATAAATTACTATATACAATAAATTACTATATACAATGGTGTATGGGAGGGAAGTAGAGGCAGAATCTCGTGATGACTTTTGAATAAATCAGGCTGTTGTGTTATTGGCTGGGTAGGCTTGGCTTGGCAGTCTTGAATATTCAGGTCTTGCTGGCAGCGGTTAGTATTCTGTTTTTTGATAAGCACTATAAAGTTGTGATCCTCCACTTATAACAACCAAAAAATGATACTATAGACCATCATAATCCCAATTGCTAGTGTACAAATTCAGTAGCTTAGCAGTATGTTGTAATCACGGCCTAAGCCTTCTTAAGGACTCACTAGTCCCTGGATTCAACGTCTCAGCAGCAGGTCCACTACTCCTGTGTGGAGCATGTTACCACAGCGTCTCATCTTCAGCTCAACCTTCTCTTTAGTGTCTTGTCTTCAGGTTCTGCATAGTCTTCAGTGTTCCTTGCAGTTTGTGCTCCTCCTTGCTGGACCCATCCTTCCTATGCATCCCTTTTTCCCTTTGGACAGATATCTAGATTGACCTCAGCCTGATCTCGGATTACACTTGACCACTGCCTGCCACCGACCACTGTCTGCTCCTGGACATGCTTGACTGCCACCTGTCTATGACCCTGCTATCCAAGGGCCTTCTCTTTGACCATTAGCAGAGACCCTGCCTAATACCTGCTGGCCCCGGCACCCAAAGGCTCAACCCAAGGGGAACTAGGGCTGGTATTCACGAAATTCCAGCTGGGTGTCTGCTTTGTTTGGGTCCTCCTGCTGTCTGGAAGTCATCGCTAAGGGTCCACAAATGCAACACAACAGGTCTCATGCTTGACTTTATTTTTACACCTATGTCTATTTAAATAATAGGAATGCCTATCCTTTTTTTCTTCTCCTGGTCTGACCACTGCTTTTTAATCTTTGCTATCAAGTATCAGAAAGTTATAAGAGTCAGTGAGCATTGTAGGAAGCTCTTGTCAGAATCTGAGAGATTTTGATCTAGAAGGATTATCAGCTGAATTGCAGCATCTTCTACCAATTTTAGCAACTTCTCAGAAACAGAAGTGGGATTATTTATTAAATTCTGCTTTAGATTAAGATGTCCCTTCTAACGGGCCGATGCAATATAAATCGCTGACTTTTCAGAGCCTGTCTTTCATAACGTGTGCATGGCGCCCACAATATCCAAATTACACGGTCACACTAGCAAGGAGGCGCTAGGGTCGCTTGCGTGGCCTTAGCGCCTCCTTGCTAACATGACCCCGCCGCGGCCGTCTGCCAGTAATGAAAATGGCCGCCGATAAACTTGGCATCCGTTTTCATTACTGGCAGATGGCCGGTTATGAAAACCGACGCCGAGTTTACCGGCATCGGTCTTCATAACTCGGCAGTCTGCCGAGTTTTTTTTTTTTTTTTACTTAAAAAAAGAAGTACAGAAAACAATTTTTTCTGCTTTTCTGTACTTCTTTTACCTGCTCTCATCTATTAATGCCTGCTCCAGGCAGGCGTTAATAGCTGAGCGATAAATGTGCATCTGAGACGCACATTTATTTTTTTGCATGCACTCATCACATGCAAATGCATGTGAATGAGCCTATTACTCATTCACTCCGCGCCCGACGCATTAGGGGTGGATTAGCCCCTATTTAACCCGCAGAGTGTGGGTTATACAGTGCGCTCGGCTTAGTGCACTATATTGCATCGGCCCCTAAGCAAGAAAGGAAATTTAGAGTACACCAGCAATGGCATCACCCAGGCTTCTAAAGAGAGAAAATTTTCACTGAGAAAGAAAATGGAAGAAAAATAAATCGGATCATAATGAACATCTATGCAAATTAGCTGTTGATCTTTAGAAATTAGAAATTAAAAGGGCCAAATGTGAGGCCATCGCTAAAACATTAGGAATGGCAGATACTCTATCTAAGCAGCTCTTTAAGGGGCCGATGCAATAAGACACGAGTTAAAAGGGGCAATTGTGCACCCATAATTGTAACGGGCGATTTTTGGACGCCCAATATACACACATGCACAATAGCAAAGGGAAATATCAGCCTGGAGCTGATATTTCTATTGTGCATGTATTGTTCTATTGTGTTCTATTGTGTTCTATTGTGCATGTATTGTTATTATTTGGAGTAGTTGTGGGTGGATCCTTGGGCCGGTGGCAGATGACCACGCCCCCGGGGGGAAGATCCCAAGAGGGACCACCGGTCAGGCTCAGAAGTTGGAGACAAACACACACTAGTTCTTTTATTAAACAGTATATGGAACCACCAGAGGTGGCAGTAGTGAGCAGGTAGCGCCCGGCTGGGCTGTAGTCCCTCAGATACTGGAACAGCGATCCCAGGATGGCTGAGCTGTAGAGAAACTGAATATAGTGAGTAGGCATGATATGCAGTTCAGGTATAGAACCTAGATGGTAACACTCACACAACAGTCTTTTAGAAGCAGCCCAGGAGCTGGAATGAATTAGGCCCTCGAGGAGTGAGTACCTGGTTCCAGGGAAAGCTATGAGAGAGAGATGGTAACTCACTGGTGTTGTAGGCAGCGAAGACTTCCAGGCAAAAGAGGTATTCAGAAGCAAGTCCAGGAACATGGGCCCTCGAAGAGCAAGTACTGGTTCCATCCTGCAACCTGAAAAGCAAAGAGAGAGTGATGCCCCAAGGAGCGGGTACCCCTGGTAAGTCCGAGGAGGCAGAGTAGCTTAGGTAGTGTAACCCTTGGTAAGCGTAACCTTAACCTTTGCTTACTAGATTAGTTAGCGATTTCAAAGTCATAGAAACATAGAAACATAGAAATGACGGCAGAAGAAGACCAAACGGCCCATCCAGTCTGCCCAGCAAGCTTCACACATTTTTTTCTCTCATACTTATCTGTTTCTCTTAGCTCTTGGTTCTATTTCCTTTCCACCCCCACCATTAATGTAGAAAGCAGTGATGGAGCTGCATCCAAGTGAAATATCTAGCTTGATTAGTTAGGGGTAGTAGGGGTAGTAACCGCCGCAATAAGCAAGCTACATCCATGCTTATTTGTTTTACCCAGACTATGTTATACAGCCCTTATTGGTTGTTTTTCTTCTCCCCTGCCGTTGAAGCAGGGAGCTATGCTAGATATGCTTGAAGTATCAGTTTATTCTTCTCCCATGCTGTTGAAGCAGAGAGCCATGCTGGATATGCATCGAAAGTGAAGTATCAGGCACATTTGGTTTGGGGTAGTAACCGCCGTAACAAGCCAGCTACTCCCCGCTTTGTGAGTGTGAACCCTTTTTTCTTCTCCCCTGCCGTTGAAGCAGAGAGCTCTGCTGGATGTGTGTAGTATCAGTTTTTCTTCTCCCCTGCCGTTGAAGCAGAGAACTATGCTGTATATGCATAGAAATTGAAGTATCAGGCTTATTTGGTTTGGGGTAGTAACCGCCGTAACAAGCCAGCTACTCCCCTCTTTGTGAGTGCAAATCCTTTATTCCACACTTCCTCTTGCTGTTGAAGCTAGAACGATGTTGGAGTCACAGTAAGCATGTGTACGTTTATTGAATAAGGGTATTGTCTCCAGGCAGTAGCCATCATTCTGGCGAGTCATCCACTCTTCATTGGCGGCCTCTTGACTTTATGGATCCACAGTGTTTATCCCACGCCCCTTTGAAGTCCTTCACAGTTCTGGTCTTCACCACATCCTCCGGAAGGGCATTCCAGGCATCCACCACCCTCTCCGTGAAGAAATACTTCCTGACATTGGTTCTGAATCTTCCTCCCTGGAGCTTCAAATCGTGACCCCTGGTTCTGCTGATTTTTTTCCTATGGAAAAGGTTTGTTGTTGTCTTTGGATCATTAAAACCTTTCAAGTAACTGAAAGTCTGTATCATATCGCCTCTGCTCCTCCTTTCCTCCAGGATGTACATATTTAGATTCTTCAATCTCTCCTCGTACGTCATCCGATGAAGATCCTCCACCTTCCTGGTCGCCCTTCTCTGTACCGCTTCCATCTTGTCTTTGTCTTTTTGTAGATACGGTCTCCAGAACTGAACACAGTACTCCAGGTGAGGCCTCACCAAGGACCTGTACAAGGGAATAATCACTTCCCTTTTCTTACTCGATATTCCTCTCTCTATGCAGCCCAGCATTCTTCTGGCTTTTGCTATAGCCTTGTCGCATTGTTTCGCAGACTTCATATCATTAGACACTATCACCCCAAGGTCCCTCTCCTGCTCCGTGCACATCAGCCTTTCCCCCCCCATCGAATACAGTTCATTCGGATTTCCACTCCCCATATGCATGACTTTGCACTTCTTGGCATTGAATCTCAGCTGCCATATCTTCGACCACTCTTCCAGTTTCCTTAGATCCCGTCTCATTCTCTCCACTCCTTCCGGCGTGTCCACTCTGTTGCAGATCTTAGTGTCATCCGCGAAAAGACAAACCTTGCCTTCTATCCCGTCCGCAATGTCGCTCACAAAGATATTGAACAGGACCGGTCCCAACACCGATCCTTGAAGTACACCACTTAAAACCGCTCTCTCTTCAGAGAAGGTTCCATTTACCATCACACATTGTCTTCTGTCCGTCAACCAATTTGCAATCCAGGTCACCACCTCGGCACTCACTCCTAAGCTTCTCGTTTTATTCACCAGTCTCCTGTGTGGAACCGTGTCAAAAACTTTGCTGAAATCCAAGTATATGATATCGAGTGCTCTTCCTCGATCCAATTCCTTGGTTACCCAGTCAAAAAAGTCAATCAGATTTGTCTGACAGGATCTTCCCCTGGTGAATCCATGTTGCCTCTGGTCCATCAGTTCTCCGGACTGTAGATAGTTCACTATTCTCTCTTTCAGCAGTGACTCCATTACTTTTCCCACCACCGAAGTGAGGCTGACCGGTCTGTAGTTGCCAGCCTCCTCCCTGTTCCCACTCTTGTGAAGCGGGACCACCACCACTCTTCTCCAATCACTCGGCACCACTCCCGTTTCTAGGGATCTATTGAACAGGTCACACAGCGGAGCTGCCAGAACATCTCTGAGCTCCCTCAATATCCTTAGATGAATCCCATCAGGCCCCATGGCTTTGTCCACTTTCAGGTTCTTTAGCTCTTCCCACACATTTTCTACTGTAAAAGGATTTTCATCTATTCCACTTCCCTCCAGTTTTTTGTTGTGTAGAGATGGTCCTTCTCCAGGGTCTTCTTTAGTGAACACAGAGCTGAAGTATTCGTTTAATATTTCTGCCATTTCTTCGTCTCCCTCCACACATTGATCATTACCACCTTTCAATTTCACTATACCACTTTGGACCTTTCTCTTTTCGCTGATGTATCTGAAAAATGTTTTGTCACCATTTTTTATCTCCTTGGCAATCCTCTCTTCCGCTTGACCTTTTGCCAACTTGATTAATTTCTTTGTCTCCCTCAGTTGATACAAATATTCTTCTTTGTGTTCCTCCCTTTGGGATCTTTTATATGTCTTGAATGCTGTTCTTTTAGCTTTAATTTTGTCAGCCACCTCCTTTGAGAACCAGATAGGTTTCAATTTTCTTTTGCTTTTCTTTACATTTCTAACATATAGATTAGTTGCCTTGGTGATTGCTCCTTTTAGATTGGTCCACTGCTGATCCACATCTCTCTCGTTCTCCCATCCTTTAAGTTCTTCCTCCAGGTACTTCCCCATTTCCTCAAAGTCTGTGTTTTTGAACTGTAAAACTCGGGTCTTTGTGGTTCTTTTCCCTATTCTTTTAGTGATATTAAACCATACCGTTTGATGATCACTGCTGCTGAGGTGGGCGCCCACCTGGACATCTGAGACATTATCTGCATTAGTGAGCACTAAGTCGAGTATAGCTCCTTCTCTGGTGGGTTCCAACACCATTTGTTTGAACAAAGATACTTGCATGGCATCCACTATCGCTCTGCTATTTTAGTTTCTGCAGATGGGATTTTCCAGTCTACATCTGGCATATTAAAGTCACCCACGATCACCACTTCTCCCTTCTTACCTATCTTATGGATGTCTTCAACCAGGTCTCTGTCCAGCTCTTCCTTTTGGTTTGGAGGCCTGTAAACCACTCCAATATAAATGGACGCTCCGTCATCCAGTAGAGTCCTTATATATCCGGAGTGTATGACGTCATTTTCAGGGGGACGCCCCTGAGGTTCGCGCCACTGCTGGTACTTCAGTTGGGGCCGTGCCGCGCACACGCCCCTAGGCCTTCTGGGAACATGGCGGAGTACAGCGTCTAGCCGGTCCGGGGATGCCGGAGGAGAACGGCAGGATGACGCCGCAGCAACCAAACATCCAGAAAGCAGAGAGGGAGTCGCCAAAGAGGTAAAGAGGGCGGAGTGGAGATGTCGGGCAGCAACGGTCGCAACATGTATATTACGTGTCCAGAATTGTTTTTTCATCAAGCCATTACATTATACCTTTATTCTTAAACACTGCAAGCACACAGGACACTATTTTTAAAATTTCTCCTGAGCCCTTGACTTGCAGATTGATTTAACGCCAGCTCCGGGGCTGCAGTTAAATTTGCCACATTAAAAATTGTGTGTTGGGTGCCCAGTGGTTTTCTGCATGGGGTGGGGGAGGGGTAATAGTTAATAGTCTCATCTACATGGAATTTACATGTGATGAGTGCTATCAGCTATATGTCTGCTTGGACAGGTGTTTTGGATGCGCTAATCTCCTTATTGCATCTGGTGCCAGTCTAAAACTCATGTCCAACTGCGTGTAAACCTGTGTGCTAGGCTGAGCACACTTTATTGCCTCAGCTCCTAAGTTTGTTGCTCAGCTTTTAGGATTAAAGAAAGAGGTTCCTATAGATTCTCTCATATTAACAGTGGAAGATTTTGCTAATTATTTTAATAGGTAAAATAGACACAATTCAGGCTGAGTTCTCTTACTGCAGTTCAAATTCTGGCATTAACAATAATACTAAAGTTGTTTTTTGCTTCTCTGAAATACAAAATGAGGACCATCAGTCTCTTTCCTCAGAGATTGATATTATTGGCAAAAGTTGCTGGAAGTCATTCAACCCAAGAGTGAAAATAGGAATTGAAAAAATTATCTCCTCTGTGAGCAATTGCTCCTCTGAATTGGATTCAATGCCAACTCAACTAGTAAAAAAGCCCGAACTTCTGTGATAGTTAATTTTCAGTTTGAAGGATGGTGTAGTACTAGGTATTCTTAAGATTTCACAAATTCATCCAGTCCTAAAAAAGGATGCTTTAGATCTGACAGCGCTTAGATTCTCTCATCCAGTAGAGAGATAGTGGATGCCCTACAAAGGGCTCTGTTCAAACAAATGGTAATGGAACCCACGAGGGAGGGAGCTATACTCGACTTAGTGCTCACTAATGGAGATAATGTCTCTAATGTCCGGGTGGGTGCCCACCTCAGCACCAGTGATCATCATACAGTATGGTTTCATATCACAAATAGGATACGGAGAAATAGCACGAAGACTCGAGTTTTACAGTTCAAAAACACGGACTTTGATGAAATGGGGAAGTACCTGGAGGAAGAACTAGAAGGCTGGGAGAATGAGAGAGATGTGGAACAACAGTGGACCAAACTAAAAGGAGCAATTACCAAGGCAGCTAATCTATATGTTAGAAAAGTAAAGAAAAGCAAGAGAAAAATGAGACCTATCTGGTTCTCAAAGGAGGTGGCTGACAAAATAAAAGCTAAAATAACAGTATTCAAGAAATATAAAGAATCCCAAAGAGAAGAACACAAGGAAGAATATCTAGTGGAACAGAGGGAGACAAAGAAAGCAATCTCCTCTTGGTATCACATCACTAGTAATGTAGCAAATGAGCTTTGCCCTCTACACACTAAAGAAATCAACACAGAAAAGAAAGAAAAAAAGTCCTGGTGCACCCCAGATCTTAGAAAACTGAAACTTGAGCTCCGTAAAATGGAAAAGAAATGGCATAAAAACCAAACACCTATATTACTTCAGAAATTTAAGTCACTCCTTCATGAATACCGGAAAACAACAGATGAAACCAAGAAAAACTACTACGCCCTGAAGATCCTCCAATACCAATTCAATCCACGAGCTCTATTCCAATATGTCTCTTCCATCATCACCCCCCTACCAACTTCAATCCAGATAATGATGATAAAAATAGATGTGAAACACTTGCATCCTACTTTCATGACAAAATCAACGCTATTATGAACCACATCTCTTCTTCCCCTCCTACTAATCTCTTTACAAACGCTACCTCTCCCACTATTTCCTCTACACATAGACCACTCATTCACAATACAAATCCACACAGTCCCTGCTCAGGTTCACTTACAAAATTCGAAACCACAACGACACTAGAAATTGAAGGTATAATCAAAAAAGCTAAACCAGCAACGCACCCATTTGACATCATGCCTACAAAAACACTCCTCGCCATCCCATCAAGAATTGCAATACCTATAACAAAGATTCTTAACAAATCCATCACATCAGGAATTGTACCTACCCAACTCAAACATGCCATAATAAAACCAACTCTGAAGCAACAAGATTTAAACCCAACAGAACCAGCAAACTTTTGCCCAGTTTCTAACCTACCTTTCCTCTCCAAAATATTAGAGAAAGTCATCAACAAGCAGCTCACTGAATTCCTGGATGAAAATCAATTACTCTCCCCATCCCAATATGGATTCCGCAAGTACCATAGCACTGAAACTCTTCTTCTAACACTCTCTGATACAATCCTAAAAGCATTAGACGCTAGTCAATCTTATATACTTGCCCTGCTGGACATTTCCTCGGCATTTGACACAGTCAACCACAACATCCTTTTAACTCGCCTCTCTCAAATTGGCATTACTGGCACTGCGCTAGGTTGGCTCGAATCTTTTCTTAACGGCAGGAAATACAGTGTAAAAATTGGCCAGCATGAATCCAAACCAAAAAATCTGCTACAAGGAGTACCCCAAGGCTCCTCTCTATCCTCCACACATTTCAATATATACCTCACTCAACTCTGCAACTGTTAATGAAACTGGGTCTCCCGCACTTTATATATACGCAGATGATGTGCAGATCCTAATTCCTATCAATGACTCCCTAGTCCCTACCCAATGCGCTTAAAACCTGGAATACTGCACTAGCGGAAATTGAGAGTTTACTAACTGAAAATTCATTGGCAATAAATACCAACAAAACAGAGCTTCTCATTATTTCTTCACAAAACAACAACCACTCTAGCCCTACTCTACAATCTCTATCTGACCATCACACTATACAACAAGTCCACAGTCTTGGTGTCATAATCGACAATCATTTTACATTAAAAAAATTTATCACCTCCACCATTAAAAATGGTTTCCACAAACTTCATACTTTGAAAAGGATAAAACCACTACTATACCCCAATGACTTCCGGACTGTACTATAGGCTACTATATTATCTAAATTGGACTATTGTAACTCCTTATTACTAGGTCTACCAAATAACTCAATTCAACCATTACAGATGCTACAAAATACAGCTGCACGCTTGCTTACTAACACGCACCGCCACGAACACATTACTCCAGCTCTACAACTCCTTCATTGGCTTCCGATTGTATTTAGGATAATATTCAAAGTACTCACCCTTATACACAAGACATTATATAACCAAGACATGCATTGGTCATTTGAGTTCTTTACATTCCATACTTCGGACAGACCAATTAGAAAAATGCACCAGGCTAAGCTAAATATTCCAACGCTTAAACAGATAAAATATGTCTCAACTAGAGAACGAACATTTACGATAGCTGGAATTAACATATGGAACAAATTACCCACTGATCTGCGCCTGGAACCCTGCCACAAGAAATTTAAACAGAACTTAAAAAAATGGCTGTTTAAACAAGCCTACAATTTGTGAACCTTTCCCTTCAGATTAAAAAATATAATATTTATTTATTTATTTAGCATTTTTCTATACCGACCTTCAAAGTTAAATACCTTATCAGGTCGGTTTACATCGAACAGGGACATAAACAGTAAACATAAACAACTTATTATAATCAGGAGAAACAAAGTTACATTTAACAAGGACTGCAAAACTTGGAAGCTTAAACAGCTGGAAAGAAGGCTTAAAAGGGTAGTAAGTTAAGAAACTAAGACCTAAAAGTCCGTGCTAGTGCTAGTTGAGCTATTATGAAAGTACTGATGCTTGTGTCGTATTTAGAGAGGATCTGGGTTCCATTGCTCATGAGCCGGTTCGTCGTCTAATGTGTGTCTGACATTTATATAATACTATCTTCTCTTTCCAATCAGTTTCTTTTCAATTACGCTAAACACACATGGTAACCTATTTTCTTGCAATATTATTAATATTATAATTTATCTGTCAACTAATTCTGACCTTGTAAATATCCGAACTGTTAATAATGTACTATTAAGTTGATCCGCCAGCCCTATGTGCTCCTGCTAAATCTAGTTTAGTTTATTTTAATTATATTATAATTTCAATGTTTTCAGCGATGTATCATTATTTTAATTATGTTGGATTGTAAAGCTTGTTGCTAATTTAATGTTCATTGTAAACCGAGGTGATATTTACCAACGAGCCACGGTATATAAAAACCCTTAAATAAATAAATAAATAAATAAATAAAATAAATCAAGAAAGCAAAAACTCAAGCGGAAGAAAGGATCGCCAAAGAAGTAAAGCAAGGTGACAAAACATTTTTCAGAAACATCAGTGAAAGGAGAAAAGTCCAAAGTGGAATACTGAAATTGAAAGGTGAAAAGGATCAATGGGTGGAGACAGATGAAGAAATGGCAGAATTATTAAACGAATACTTCAGTTCTGTGTTCACTAAAGAAGACCCTGGAGAAGGACTGTCGCTAGTTAACAAGAAAATAGAGGGGAATGGAGTAGATGTAACTCCATTTACAGTAGAGAATGTATGGGAAGAGCTGGGGAAACTGAAAGTGGACAAAGCTATGGGGCCTGATGAGGTTCATCCCAGGATACTGAGGGAGCTCAGAGAATTGCTGGCGGGTCCGCTGTGTGACCTGTTCAATACATCCCTAGAAACGGGAGTGGTGCCGAGTGATTGGAGAAGAGCGGTGGTGATCCCGCTTCACAAGAGTGGAAACAGAGAGGAGGCTGAAAACTACAGACCGGTTAGCCTCACCTCGATGGTGGGAAAAGTAATGGAGTCGCTGTTAAAAGAAGGAATAGTGAACTATCTACAGTCGGAAGAATTGCTGGACCAGAGGCAGCATGGATTCACCAGGGGAAGATCCTGTCAGACAAATCTGATTGACTTTTTTGACTGGTAACCAAGGAAATGGATCAAGGAAGATCACTCAATGTCATCTACTTGGACTTCAGCAAGGCTTTTGATACAGTTCCGCACAGGAGACTGGTGAATAAAATAAGAAGCTTAGGAGTGAGTGCCAAGGTGGTGGCCTGGATTGCAAACTGGTTGACAGTCAGAAGACAATGTGTGATGGTAAATGGAACTTACTCTGAAGAGAGAGCAGTGTTGAGTGGAGTGCCACAGGGGTCGGTGTTGGGACCGGTCCTGTTCAATATCTTTGTGAGTGACATTGCGGAAGGGATAGAAGGTAAGGTTTGTCTTTTTGTGGATGACACTAAGATCTGCAATAGAGTGGACACGCTGGAAGGAGTGGAGAGAATGAGTCGGGATCTAAGGAAGCTGGAAGAGTGGTCAAAGATATGGCAGCTGAGATTCAATGCCAAGAAGTGCAGAGTCATGCATATGGGGTATGGAAATCCGAATGAACTGTATTCGATGGGGGGAGAAGGGCTGATGTGCACAGGGCAAGAGAGAGACCTTGGGGTGATAGTGTCTAACGATCTGAAGTCGGCGAAACAATGTGACAAGGCGATAGCTAAAGCCAGAAGAATGCTGGGCTGCATAGAGAGAGGAATATCGAGTAAGAAAAGGGAAATGATTATCCCCTTGTACAGGTCCTTGGTAAGGCCTCACCTGGAGTACTGTGTTCAGTTCTGGAGACCGTATCTCCAAAGAGACAGAGACAATATGGAGGCGGTCCAGAGAAGGGAGACCAAAAAGGTGGAAGGTCTTCATCGAATGACTTATGAGGAGAGATTGAAGAATCTAAATATGTACACCCTGGAGGAAAGGAGAAGCAGAGGTGATATGATACAGACTTTCAGATACTTGAAAGGTTTTAACGATCCAAAGACAATGACAAACCTTTTCTGTCAGAAAAAAATCAGCAGAACCAGGGGTCACGATTTGAAGCTCCAGGGAGGAAGACTCAGAACTAATGTCAGGAAGTATTTCTTCATGGAGAGGGTGATGGATGCCTGGAATGACCTTCTGGAGGAAGTGGTGAAGACCAGAACTGTGAAGGACTTCAAAGGGGTGTGGGATAAACACTGTAGATCTATAAAGTCTAGAGGACGTGAATGAAGAGTGGGTGGCTCACGGGAATGACGCCTACTACCTGGAGATAATACCCTTATTCAATAAACATACACACAGTTAATGTGACTCCAACATTGCTCCAAGCTTCAACGGCAAGAGGAAATGTGGAAAAAGATTTGCATTCACAAAAAGCAGGGTGTAGCTTGCTTGTTACGGCGGTTACTACCCCAAACCAAATAAGCCTGATACTTCACTTTCAATGCATAACCAGCATAGCTCTCTGCTTTAAGGGCAGGGGAGAAAGTCTGATACTCGTGCATATCCAGCATCGCTCTCTGCTTCAACGACAGGGGAGAAAGTCTGATACTTCGTACATATCCAGCATAGCTCTCTGCTTCAACGGCAGGGGAGAAAGTCTGATACTTCGTGCATATCCAGCATAGCTCTCTGCTTCAATGGCAGGGGGAATGAAGAAAAGTGGATCTATATACAGACAACAACCAACAAGGACTGAATCACATAGTCTGGGTAAACAAATAAGCATGGGTATAGCTTGCTTATTGCAGCGGTTACTACCCCTAACTAATTAAGCTAGATATTTCACTTAGATGCAGCTCCAACACTACTCTTTGCATTAATGGTGGGGGTGGAAGGGAAATAGAACCAAAGGGTTACTAAGAGCCAAAAGTAACAGATAAGTATGAGAAAAAAAAAAGTGTGAAGCTTGCTGGGCAGACTTGATGGGCCATTTGGTCTTCTACTGCTGTCATTTCTATGTTTCTATGTTTCTATTTATTATGACGTTAATTGAGGAAATAGTAATTTCTCAACTGTCAGACTATGTTGAAAAAGTAAATGACCTTTACCCAAGACAATCAGAATTCAGGAAATATCACAGTACAGAGACAGCTTTAATAGTATTAACTAATGAAGTTAGGATGATTATGGATAAAGGAAAAGATAGTATGATGGTGTTTATTGACATGAGCTCAGCATTTGACACTGTAGATCATAATTTACTGTTACTCTGATTAATAGAGCTTGGAATTAGAGAGACTGTTTTTAGATCCTGTAAGTCTTTTCTCATGGAGTGAATTTTTTTTCAAGTTGGTTGGAGCGTTAAAGCAAATGACTTGTGGAGGTCCTCAAGGATCTGTATTATGCCACCTGTTTTTAACATAGTTTTAGCTTTGCTAGTTGCTTCTATTCAGAATTACGGCTTTTATTGTTACCGATATGCTGATAAAATACAAGACCTTACATCTTTCCCTGATCCTCTAACTGAAATCATTAAATTTAATTATTGTCTTGATGAGATAACTGCTTGGCTGTTTAATCATAACCTGAAAGTGCCCCTAGCCCTAGGCATGGACTTCAGTGACAGACCCTGACCTTGGGCCTAGGTCCCAATATTGGGCCAGGGCCTAGGTCTGGTCTTTGGTGACAGGCCTGGGCATCAGCGATGGGACCTGGCATTGGGCCTAGGCAAATTCTTAGGCCTTGGTGATATGACGCAACCTTGATAGGCCTGGGCGACAGTGATGGGACCCGACATTGGGCTTAGGCAAATTCTTAGGCCTTGGTGATAAGACACAGCCTTGATCCAGTCCTCAGCATCAGGCCTAGGCCTTGGTGATGGGACACAATCTCGAGCTGGGCCCTGGCATTGGGCCTGGACCTTGGTGACAGGACCTGCCTTGAGCTAGGCCCTGGCATTGGGCTGGGCCTCGGTGATGGGACCTGGCCCTGGCCCTTTTTCTTTTTACATTGAAGTGAATGAGACCTACGGCTTTACCCATTGACTTCAATATAAAACGAAAAATGAATGAAATGGAACAAACAATTTTTTTTTGTGTCTTTGAAATGAACCTGAGAAATGACTGTGATCTTCAAAATGAATGAATGAACAAAAACACATTTTTTGACTCTGCACACCCCTATCCATTGGTAGCTGTTGGCAATGTTTTAGCGATTGGCAGATCTCTGTTTATATCTAACCAGCTTTCTAATCTAAATAAATTGGTTTCCTATGCTTTATGCCTTTTGTGGGGAAATCCATGTTTATTAGAGATGTGAATCGGAACCGGAATCTGATCGATTCCAGTTCCGGTTCCGATTCAAATCTTAAAATTTTTATCATCCGGCTCGATTTTTTTGTTATCAGCTGCGCCCGATCCGATAAAAAAAAAACCCTCCCCCACCCTCCCGAACGTTTTAAAATTACCTGGTGGTCCAGTGGGGGCGCGGGGAGCAATCTCCTGCTCTCGGACCATCGTCTGCGTTAATAAAAATGGCGCCGATGGCCCTTTGCCCTTATCATGTGACAGGGAATCCATGCCATTGGCCGGCCCCTGTCACATGGTAGGAGCACTGGATGGCTGGCGCCATCTTTAAAGATGGCACGGGCCATGTCCGGCCATGGCCGGCGCCATCTTTAAAGATGGCGCCGGCCATCCAGTGCTCCTACCATGTGACAGGGGCCGGCCAATGGCACGGCTTCCCTGTCACATGGTAAGGGCAAAGGGCCATCAGTGCCATTTTTATTAGTGGCAGCTGATGGCCCGAGAGCGGGAGATCGCTCCCCGCGCCCCCACTGGACCACCAGGTAATTTTAAAAGGTTTTGGGGGGGTCGGGATGGTGGGGGAGGCTAAGGGGTAAGTTTTAAAGGGTTGGGTGGTTTTTTTTTTATTGGGCCATCGGCGCCATTTTTATTAGTGGCAGCCAAAATGGCGCCGATGGCCCGAGAGTGGGAGATCGCGCCGGGACCCCCCCCGCTGGACCACCAGGTAATTTAAAACATTTTGGGGGGGTTCGGGAGAGTAAGAGATTCGTTTTAAAGGGTTGGGTGGGTTTAGGGGTTGTTTTGGTGTGCCGGTTTTCCCGCCCTCCCCCCAAATAACTCCCGTACCCGATTAACGATTTTTCACGATAAATCGGGGGAATTTGCATTGTATCGCACACTCTAACGATTTTTGACGATTTAAAAAATATCGGACGATTTCTTAAATCGTCAAAAACCGATTCACATCCCTAATGTTTATTACTATTACTTGTGCTTTAATATTATCCTGCCTAGACTACAGTAATCCCTTGTATATGGGGAATAACTGATGCTTCCCTTAGGTGGATACAGTTGTTGCAAACATTTGGATTGTTTATGAACTCCTCTGTCTACTGTAGGGCTTTCATTAGAGAGGTACCTGCCTACTTGAGCATTCTCTTAGTGTTGATAAACCAATTAGAACACTGGAGTAATTTATTTATTTATTTATCTAAAACTTTTTTTATACTGGCATTCGTATGGACATCATATCGGTTTACAATATAACAGAAATGTTTGAAAATACATGTAACAGGGAAATAAAAAACGGGGGGCACACAGAAGTCAGGATAGAGAGACAGTGCAACTGGAAAGAAATTCTTAACATGAGAAATTCTTAACATGAGAAACTATAAGAACATATCAAGATAGGGAGTAATTTCAACAGGAATTCTTAAAGCTGCTTTCCCCTCGTGAAATAAGATAACAGAAGATGAGGGTGACTTTCTTTCAGTACCAGGCCCCATATCTCTGGAATACTCTTCCTACAGATTTAAGAATGGAGAAGAACTACTTCAGATTTAGAAAACTGGCAAAGGCCTGGTTATTTACCACGGATTTTACTGACTAGAGTCTTTTAGAGATGGTAGGTTGTTATTATTCTGTTTTATTTTAGAAATAACCCCTGAAGAAGGTATTTGTATAATGCTGAAACAGCGACGGTGTTGGGGACATCATAGAATCTTTTGGTACTGGGGCACCGTAGAAACTTTTGGTGACATCATAGAAACTTTGAGTGCCGGTCAGTGGAGTTCTTCATTTCCATCGCAAAAACCATTGGTGCTCCATCTAGACAGAATTTGATGATTCTTGCAAAAGCTAAGTATTTTTAGTGATATATTTAATTATATTGTTATAGATTGGAAGTTCTGAAATGCACAAAAAGACTTTTAAAGTTTTTTGAGAGTGTTGGGACAAAAAAGTTTTCCTTTAATTTTTGTGGCACATGATTATTATTCAGGAAACAGCTTAAGGTCTATTTATTTGAAGAAGCATTTATTTAAGGGTTGGGGCTTTTGTTTTTACTATTTATAATAATTTTGTTTCTTATGTTATGTTTTTACAATGTTTATGTTGATTGGAAGCCACCTAGCATATCTGTGATATTATAGGCAGTTTATAACCAAGGCGCGCCCTACACAGCCCATCCTAGGCTGGTTGCGGACCACGCGGGAATGGCACAGGTTCAGTCTTAGGCATGGACGGAGCAAGCTGAAGTATCCGAGGGCGAGACAGAGTTCAAAACACAGGACCAAGACGGAACTTGCTTTCAGGCAAGGATACAGGACCAAGACGGGACTTGGCTTCAGGTAGGAGGGTCCCTCTGGAGGCTTGACCTGCGGACATGAAGAAGGATGGCGACAAGGAACCAAGGGTAACAGGCATCAGGACAGGATCACGGACATCAGGAACAGAACTGGAACATGAGCATCAGGAACAGGTAACACAGGACATGGAGCTCCAATGAAGAACATGGACCTGACAGAGCACTGGAAGGCAAGACTTCCAGGAGCAGAAAACTCCGATGCAAGGCAAGGCAGAACTGAAAGTGAAGCCCTTTTATAGGCCAGAAGGCAGGCAACTCCCTGGGAGGAATTCCGATGGGCCACACCTGGCTGGCCGAAAAAGTATAGAGAGAAGTTGCGGGCTGACCCCTTAGAGAGAAGGGCGGGGCCAAAACCAGAAAGTCCAAGCTGAGACTGGAGCAGGCCTCAGGCAGGTCCCGATGACATCGAAGGCCTCCCAGGCCGTGGAGCAAAATCCGGAAAGCCAGTTCCGGCAAGGCCCCGGCTTTGGAGTTGCCTCCAGAGAAAGGTGAGAGGCCTCCCGTGGCTCCAGCTATGGGAGGAATCGTAACATATATATATATATATATATATATATATTGTCACGATCACGCCCCTCCGCTCAGCACTCTGTGTGGGCTTTGCTGGGCCTCAGGAATCCCTCTCCGCTCATATACCACTGTCTGTCCACTCGTACAGCTCCTGCTCACCGCTGCTATGGACTCCTCCAAGTCTCTAGTCAGAGTGCCAGGCCTAGTCCTGGCACTCCTCCATCTCCTCCCCTCTGACTCTGAGGTGCCGGGCTTTTGTGGCCGGCTCAATCACGGTGGCACGCCCTCTTCCTCAGCTTCCATGGACTCTGCTGAGTCATAGGGATCAGTCCCTATTTCCTCCACCTGTTCCTGCTCACTTTCCAGCCAGGGGCCAGGTGCCGGTTCAGGGAACCTGGGAAGTGTAGTCTTTCTCATCTTCACCTGGGCCCCCTGCTGTCTGGCTCTGGTATTACCTGCCGCCTTATGGTGTCTTGTCAGTTCCTGCTCTCGGCAGTGCTGCACTACATCACTATATATATATATATATATATATATATATATATATATATATAGGTATATTCATACATATATGTATATATATACACCCCTAACAGGCCAATGAATTAAAAGTCTACCATAGCAGTGACATTAACAACATAACCGACACACACACATACACCCACATGACTTATTTGATTTCATAGTACTGAGAAAAGAGTAGATGACACAACAGTCAGAAAGATAGAACTACTATTTTTATTTTTTAAACTAACGTCTGCTGTTGGTAGCTTGGTCAGAGCTTAGCCCAGGAAGCCTCACCTCACTGCTGGTGTTACTTACTGTTAAAAGATAACATAAGAGAAATCATAACAATATGTTCAGACAACCGCAAGCAAGAACATGATGATGAACAATTACATAATTCCATCATTATGCAGCAGGCTTATGTTCTGATGACCGGTCCGGGTCCAGGCAGATATAACAGTAATTGTGGCCGTCGGTGATTGACATCACCTTACCGCATTGGCAATATTTAAAGCCAGGCGGCTTCGACCCCATGGTAGCACTGAAATGTGCTGTTGTTTTCTTCTGTATTTTTTTTTTAGAAATTTCGAAGGGAGTCTAGAGAAGTGAGCTTCACGGAAAGAACAGACTGAGGGGAACAAGGGCACTAGATCGTGCAGGAAGACGCGTGCAGCCGCACAGAGGAAAAGTTCTGTAACGGCTAGGAGAAGCTCCGCCTCGAGGCCGCCAGAGGACGTCCCAGGCAGCATGGCTAATTCAGCCCTGCTATCTATGGGAAAACACAATTACCGATGCCATGCCACATTTCATTCTAGAGACAAATGGATACTACTCAAGTGGGACTTTAAATCCATTAGGGACTAGGAGACCAGCAGGTTCAGGTTGTAATGTTGGTCAGGAAGCTATTAATATTTTCATATATTTTTTAATTGGCTTTCAATTTAAATTTTTTTTTGTTGGCTCTCCAGGGACAGCCTTCTTTGGTCCAGTCTTTTAAACCTTTCATATCTTGTGTTCTGCATGTGTAACCAAGGTAAGATATTCTGCTGGCTTGTAATTTCTGTATAGGAATGTCAATAACAGCGTGTCATTTATTTCTTTTTTCTCCTTAATATGTGGTGTTTTGTGGCATTAGTGTATGGTGTGATGTAATACTTGCAAATTTATGCAATTCAGGGGGAGGGACAAACACACATACTGCCCACCCACCCTCAAATGTCCAGTCATGGTCTGTAGAAAAGCTGGCATGGAAATTGGCTACCCTAATTACAACCAGCTGGCCTGCCTCCCTATAAAATGTGAAGTTGTGCAGACTGGAGGAAAATATGATATATCCACAACATGTGCAGGATTAGGGCCCCGCCCTTGTCACACCTCTCCCCCCGCATAGAAAAACCACTCTCATGACTAGGCAAAATTCAAGCACTTGTTTATGGACAAATATATTATATACATGGCCACAGCATAGTAACATCAATAATATCAGCAATGACCTGTGCCCAACAATCTGGTCCAACTAGAGGTCTAAGACCTGGTGTCTCTAGGAAATGGAACTGTTTTCTGCCATGTTCTTCTGAAACTTAATGTCTTAATTTAACTAAACCCACCCATTCCACTTGTGGGTTCTTGTGATGGTATCTACATATCTAATCAGATATGGAGCTTGGCTGGATTCGCGCTCAACTACCAGACTTATGAATATATGGAATGCTGCCTCCCAGTTATTAATAGTTTTGAAAATGTTTGGTTTCTTTTCCTTTGTCTCAGTAGCCACCTCGTTGTCTTTCATCTCGCTAACCACCATCTTGATCTGTAATAAGAAGCATGAAAATATGTATATACTCCCGTCTCCAAATCTTTTTCTTGATTTCCAGGATATACCACATGCCAAAGTACTGACCCCTCACAATACATCCTCTTTGTTGTTATCTGAGTCCTGAAGTTAATCCTCCAACTCTGCAGGGTTTCGGAGTGAGTAACACTCCTTCTTCAGGGAGCTTCAGGATGACTCGGATGAGTTACTTCAGCTTCCAATAGTCTATAGTGCTTTAAGCAGTGTGAACTCTGCTGTGGTTACCTTCACCGCGCCAAAGGATTAACTTCAGGACTCAGATAGGTGTGCATTAAATGTCATTCTGTGCACTATCTTAAGTTTATCATAGCCAAAGCGATTTGGAGCCTGTACAAAGACTGTGGTGAGGAATGACCGATGATTAAACTGGATATTGTGCTTTAAGGCTATATCATATAATTTCTAGCCTGTTGCACCACAAATACCAGGTCTCAGTGTCATTATAGGCTTTACCAATATAGCCAGTGACAAGACACATATGATGGTCATCCATACCTCCTATATATAATATTACATGAGCCATAAGTAGCAGATTTTTTTATTTATTGATTGTTTCAAAGTTTCTGCTTTATACAGGGGTTTCTTAACTCTTGTTTGCCTCATATAGCTGAGGAGCTGGAGATTCTGCTGCCGCTGGAAACTCAAAGCCTATCGAGCACGCCGCCTCGAAAGAAAAACAAAAGTAAGTCACAATACCGAAGCTTAAAGCACCAGCTGTGGAAGAAGAGCAGAAAGGGCTTGGTCGGGTGTGCCTGTCCTTTTTGCTCTTCGTCCCACCAATCCCTATCCTGCCTTCCCTAAGCCCGTCCCTTAGCCTAGTTCTGACTAGCTTGCTTACCCCTCTTCCTCCCTCCCTTCATCAGCTCTTCCTACGGGTGGGACCTCAGCAGTCTATGTTGTGACCTGCTTCCTGAGGTAACTAGTTGCCGGGACTGTACATAGATATATGTGATGGGGGTCTTAGCCCATCACTATTATTTTTTCCTAAGCAAGAGGTAATAGGTTGAGTTAATGATTTTTGAAGTTACTCCCATGGCCTTAACCCCACCTTTTGGGGGAGAAGTTAGTTGTGGGATTTATAAACCCTGGGAGCATGCACAGTGGGGTAGGAGCTGAAGAGAGAGAAGGAGAGCATTTAGAGATCACCATTGATCTTGAGCAGAGAAGAAGAATTTGTTAGAAATTGAAGGAAAAGATTTGTTCCTGTTAGAAGATTTTTTTGTATTTTTTTTGGGTCTGCAGGGAGGGGCTGTCCCTTTTTGGAGATACTTTTTCACCCAGGCTTTCAGTTAAGTGAGGGTAGAGAGAAGTTTTGGAAATTGGGAGAAGAACAATCCAGAGTCTCAACTTTGAATAATTGGAATAGTTGGGGAAAGCTGAGATCCCTTGTTGATATTTTTTTGACTTGGTGTTTTTTTTTTGATCCACTGGCTACTTTCTGGTGGAATTTGGAGATACAGTCTAACTATTCCACCCTCACTGATGAGGATATTTTCAACCAGGATGAAGGTGCATAGCTGGAACGGAAGTGACTGTTGTGTTTGGTACTAGTGTGAACCCCTGGGCCGAGGTGATAGGTGTCTCTACCCACAGGGAGGAGCCCTGTGAGCCTCACTGCCGGTAGGCGTGGTCTCAGCAACGTCAGACACAACTGTGGAACAGAATCTTTATTGATAGCAGAGAGAGACACAACCCGTGGAGTGGGAGGTGAAGAAAGTAAAATTCAGAGCAGGAGGTATACCCAACGATGGTGTCTCAGATGTGACGATCCGGTAGTGGCCCGCAGAGCAGGATATGCCAAGAAATCTTGCAGTAGTGGAGAACACTCAGACGTGCAGATCCGGTAGTGGCCTGCGGAGCAGGGTACGCCAGGGATGAGTCTCAGAGATGGAAATGAGAAGCTATCTGAGGTGCAGCAATAACCTGTAAGCAGGGTATACCGGAATGGTTCCTTCAGGGAAGAAGCAGTAGTGGCCCAAAGCATGGGATACACTGCAGTGAATCCCAGAATGAGGTTTAGACAGTAGAAGTGCGTAGAATTAGGTACTCACAGGAGATAGTTCAGGAGAGGTTCCGGGGAGCAGAACCGATAGCAGTTCAAGGCAGAGGGTCCTCCGAGGAGCGGATGACCAGAGACAAGATAGAGCCCCCGAGGTTCGGGTATCCAGATTGTCATGCCAACGTAGTATCTGGAACCGGAAGCCCAAGGAGTGGAATTCAGCAAGAGGGAACTCCTTGCTAACTCGTAGAAGTGAAGGGCCAACTAGCTTAAGTACCGGAGGAGGGTGACCTCATCCAGGAGGGACGCCCCCGAGGTTCCCGCCATGATGTGTACAACAGTGGCCCATGCGCGCGTGCCTAAGTGATTCCTGGACCAAGATGGCGGTCGGCAGTGCCCTCGGCTTCCTGGGAATTCCAGGCTGGTTGGCGGTGGTTGGTGGAGGCCGCCATTCATCCAAAGGATGATAATGTAGCAGCAAAAGAGGTGAGCATTAGTGGTCGCAGCCATCTGTGACTGACGGGCGGAACAGTACCCCCCTTCTTAGGGCCCCTCCCCGGGGGTTTCGGTTTCCTAGGATATGAAATGTGGAATTGCCTGATCAAGTCCTTGTTGAGGATGTTGCTTGCAGGTTCCAACTATTCTCCTCGGGGCCAAATCCTTCCCAGGAGATGAGATACTCCCAGCGTCTTCCATGTTTTCTTACACCCAATATATCCTTGACCTGATAAGTGATATCCTCTTCTGCAGTAAGAGGTTGAGGTTCAGGTGTTCTCTTTGAAAATTCCAAAGATTGAGTGGTTTTAGAAGAGAGATGTGGAAGGCATTATGGATTCTAAGAGAAGAAGGCAACTGAAGACTGTAAGTGACTGGACCCAGGCGGCGAAGTACAGCGAAGGGTCCAATGTATTCGGGTGCAAATCGAGCAGAGGGCAGCTTGAAGCAAATGAAACGGGTGCTGAGCCATACCTTGTCTCCAGGATGTAACTGCAGAGCTGCACGATGGTGAGCGTCATAGAACTTCTTAGCCTTTTGTCCAGCCTTTTGAAGTAGTTGCTTGGTATGCTCCCAGAGTTGGTGCAGTTCTTGAGCCGACGCCTGTGCTGTGGGGGACGATACCGACAAAGGCACTGGGAGAGGAGGTAGAGGTTGACGTTCATAGACAACTTGGAAAGGTGAAGATCCTGTAGAAGCAGACTGGTGTGAATTTAACGTAAATTTGGCCCAGGGAAGCAATTCGGACCAATCACTCTGTCTGTTTTAGCATACGGTTCGTCCTCTCAGTCTGTCCATTGGCCTGCAGATGGTAAGCTGATGTGAGATCCAGGGAGATGTCAAATTGTTTGCATAGGGATCTCCAGAATTTTGCTGTAAACTGGACCCCTTGGTCTGAGAGTATGTGTCTTGGCAGACCATGAAGGCGAAAGACGTGGCGGATGAAAAGTTTCGCCAATTCAGGAGCTGAAGGTAATCTGGGTAATGCCACGAAATGAGCCATCTTTGAAAAATGGTCTACAGTGACCCAGAAGGTATTGTTGCCATTGGATACAGGTAAGTTAACAATGAAATCCGTGGCTATATGTGTCCACGGTTCACTTGGTGCAGGGAGTGGCTGAAGGAGTCCCCAGGGATGACCCACCGGTGGTTTCTGTCGGGTGCATGTAGGACATGACTCTACGTAGGTCTGGACATCTTTCTTCATGGTGGGCCACCAGTAGAACCTTTGTATAGTGGCAAGTGTTCTGGCTTGTCCAGAATGACCTGCGAGCAGGGAGTCATGTGCTCATTTGAGGATTTTTTTTCTGAGTGTCTGGGGAACCACCATCTTCCCAGCCGGAACTGTGTGGGTAGCAGAGAGGAGTACTCTTGAAGGGTCAACGATGTGATGCAGAGAATCAGGTATATCTTCCATAGCAAAAGAATGGGAGAGTGAGTATTCTCGTCTGCAGGATGGTATCGCAAGAGGAAGTCAAAGCGATTAAAAAATAAAGACCAGCGGGCCTGCCTGTGGTTCAGGCATTGCGCATGATGTAAGTATTCGAGGTTTTTGTGGTCGGTGTAAACCGTAATTTAATGTTGTGCACCCTCGCGCCATGGACGCCATTCCTCGAATGCTAATTTAATCGCCAATAACTCTTTGCCTCCAATCCCGTAGTTTCGCTCGGCTGGGGAGAAGCATCGAGAAAAAAACAAGCAGGGATGTAAGGTGTGGTTATCACTATGTTGGCTGAGGACAGCACCAACCCCGATGTCGGAAGCATCCACCTCTACGATAAAGGGTCGTTGAGGATCAGGGTGGCGTAAGCATGGCTCTTGGAGAAATGCCTCTTTAAGTTCCTGAAAGGCGGGCATGGCTTCTGGGGACCAGTGAGAGGGATTGGCTCCCTTTTGAGTCATGGCTGTAAGAGGCGTGGTCAACATAGAATAATGGTGAATGAATGATCTATAGTAGTTAGTAAGACCGAGGAATCTTCTCAGAACCTTGAGGCCAGTGGGTTGTGGCCAGTCCCGAATACTCTTGGTTTTTTGCGGATCCATCTGAAACCCTTTGCTGGATACAACATAGCCTAAAAATGGAACAGACTCCTGGTGGAAGGAGCATTTTTCCAATTTGGCATATAGGCGGTTGTCTCGTAGTTTCTGCAGAACGTTAATGACGTCTAATTGATAGCTTTGGAGATCTTGAGAGAAGACCAATATGTCGTTTAGGTATACTACTACACAGCTTGTAAAGCATGTTCCGGAAGATTTCATTCATCATGTTTTGAAAAACGGCCGGGGTGTTGCAAAGGCCGAAGGGCATGACTAAATATTCAAAATGGCCATCACGGGTATTAAATGCGGTCTTCCATTTGTCACCCTGATATATTCAGACCAAGTTGTACGCCCCTCTGAGGTCCAATTTAGTGAATATTTTGGCCCCTTGGAACCTATCAGAAAGTTCAGAGATCAGTGGCAACGGGTAGCGATCCTTCATGGTGATCTCATTTAAGCTGCGGTAGTCTATACACGGGTGAAGGGATCCATCCTTCTTTCTCACAAAAAAGAACCTGGCTCCAGCAGGAGATTTAGAAGGCCGAATAAAACCCTTTGCCAGGTTTTCTTGAATATAATCAGACATTGCTTTAGTCTTTGTCAGAGAAAGTGGGTACTCTTGAAAGTGATTACCTTGAATAACCTCCTGCAGTCGATCTCCTGCCGGCGTCATTTTCCGTACGGAAAACGATTCGCGGCAGGAAATCGCTCCCAGACCCCCGCTGGACCCCCTGGAACTTTTGGCCAGCTTGGGGGGACATCCTGACCCCCACAAGACTTGCCAAAAGTCCAGCGGGGGTCTGGAACGACCTCCTCCAGTCGAATCGTGTTGGTCTATGGCCGCCGCCATTTTGCGGCGGCCATTTTGCAAATTGGCGCCGGCTGAAGACAACGCGATTCAATAGCAGGAGGCCGTTTCGGACCGCCGCTCTACCCCAGGGTAATTTAAGGCATTTGGGGGGGGGGGGGTTCGGGAGGGTGGGGGATTTAATTTAAAGGGTCTGGGGTGGGTTTTAGGGGGTTTTAGTGTGCCGGTTTTCCTGCCCTCCCCCTTCCCCCGATTTAGCTAGGGACCGCCGCTGGACCCCAGGGTAATTTAAGGCATTTGGGGGGGGGGGGTTCAGGAGGGTGGGGGATTTAATTTAAAGGGTCGGGGGTGGGTTTTAGGGGGTTTTAGTGTGCCGGTTTTCCTGCCCTCCCCCTTCCCCCGATTTACGATTTTTTGACGATAAATCGGGGGAATTGGTATTGTATCGTGGCCCTAACGGTTTTTGACGATTTAAAATATATCGGACGATATTTTAAATCGTCAAAAAATGATTCACATCCCTACTCCAGAATGCAGCAGCTCAAATCTAAACAAATAGTAGAAGAAGAGATCACATTACTCCAGTCTTGCAAAATCTTCATTGGTTACCAGTAGAATTTAGAATAAAACATAAAACATTATGTATCATCCACAAGATTTTATACGGTGAAAAGACAGACTGGTTAAACTTGACCATTAGACTCCATATTCCTCAACGTGAGTTAAGATCTGCCAATAAATGCCTTCTCACAATACCCACAGTTAGATCCACCCACCTGAGCGAGGTTAGAGACCGTGCGATTTCAATTGCAGGACCAAAACTTTGGAACAGTCTACCGAAAAAATTTGAGACTTCAACCTAATCTGAGAAAATTTAAAAAGGATTTAAAAACGTGGTATTTTCAGCAAGCCTATGAGTTTAATTCACAAGACACAGGTTGAGATCCAAGTTATGAGTTAATAATCTTATAAGTCTTACGCTTTTACTGTCTCTTTTTAAGTTATGAATCTAGATATCTTTTAGTTGAATTTTAATTTTTAATTTTATTGGATGGTTTTATGTATTTTATTCTAATCTAATATTTTTATTTATATTATTAGCATATAAACCGTGGAGATAGAAACTTGTTTCTGTATAACAGTATAGAAAAGTTGTACAAATAAATAAAAAAAATAAACACCCTTCCTCTGGGGGGTTCAGTGTTAGTCATTAAATTTATGGTGCAATCAAAAGATCCGTGAGGTGGTAAGGTGTCCGCCACCTTCTTGGAGAATATGTCTTGGTAAGAGGAGTACTGCGGAGGTAAACCCCGAAGAGATGTGGTGATGGTCAGGCAAGGCATAGGAGTCACAGTCTCTAGGCATTTTCCATGGCAAGACTTGCCCCATTGAAACAACTGCAGGTTACTCCAGTCGAAGTAGGGTGTGTGCATTTGTAACAATGGCAGTCCGAGTACAACCGGGTGTATTGCTTCATCTAAGACCAAGAAGGAAATGGTCTCTGTGTGAAGAGATTCAGTGCGGAGTCTGATAGGTTGCATGGAATAGGTGACTTCGCCAGGCAATGGCTCGCCATTAATTGATGATAATAGCAGAGGTGTAGGTGTCCGAATGGTGGGAATTCATAGATGCTCCACGAGTTTTTGAGTATAAAGTTCCCCCCGGCACCGGAGTCCACCAGGGCTAAAATATGGAACTCTAGGGCGTTCGAGATAATGGAGATTGGAAATGTCAATGGAGAAGCTGGAGAGGTGAAACCTAGGAGGAGTCATCTGGTGGATCCTAGGTCTGAGAGTTTCCCGGACAGATAGGACAAGAGGGCACAGTGTGTCCTGGCTGACCGCAGTACATGCAGAGGCCTAATCTTTGCCGGTGATGTCTCTCTTTAGCAGATAGGTGACTTCGGCCCATTTGCATGGGTTCTTCCTCCTTGATATTGGGTGTGGGAGTGGTCTGGGTGACCGGTGTTGGACGAGGTTGTGGAAACCCCAAGGATGACTTCTTGGATCCCTTATTCTCCTGGGATCGCTCACACAGGTGACAATCAATGCGACCAGCGAGGTCGATGAGAGAGTCCAGAGTCTCGGGGAGTTCACGTGTAGTTAATTCGTCTTTTATGCGTGCCTGGAGACCTTCCAGGAATATAGCATGTAGGCATCCCTGATCCCAATGTAGTTCCAAGGACAGGGTTTTAAACTCGATCACGTACTCGGTTAAAGGTCTGATACCTTGTTGTAGATGCAGGAGTGCAGATCCAGCAACAGTCTTGTGAGCGGGGTCGTCAAATACAGAATGAAATAGGGCAAGGAAACCTGTCAAATCATTGAGGACTGAATCCATTCTTTCCCAAAGAGGTGAGGTCCAGACCAGGGCTTTCCCGTCCAAAAGGGACAAGATGTACGTAGTTTTGGACACTACGTCTGGGAAATAGGTAGGCTGCAGTGAAAAATGCATACAGCATTGATTCAGAAAGCCCCTACATAACAGGGGATCACCTGCAAAACGAGTAGGTGCAGGCAAGGGCACAGAAAGCCAGACAGGCAGCATCTGTGAAGCAGAGGTGGGCTTGACAGGCGTCGAGACAGAGTCCAGCCGAGAGCTTAGCTGATTGATGGCATTAGCCAAAGTCTCCAATACCTTTTGTTGCTCTGAGATCCGTTGGGCCAGGCCAGGAATGGTCTGGATGGCTGAGGGCTGTTCCGGGTCCATGGAGTTAGCAATCTGTTGTTTTGGTACTAGTGTGAACCCCTGGGCCGAGGTGAGAGGTTTCTCTGCCCTCAGAGAGGAGTCCTGTGAGCCTCACCGCCAGAAAGCGTGGTCTCAGCAATGTCAGACACAGCTGAGGAATAGAGTCTTTATTGATAGCAGAGAGAGACATGACCCATGGAGTGGAAGGTGCAGAAAGTAAAGTTCAGAGCACAGGAGATAGTTCCAGGAGAGGTGTCTCAGATGTGACGATCCGGTAGTGGCCCGAGGTGCGGGGTACGCCGGGAATGAGTCTCAGAGATGGAAATGAGATGCTATTCGAGGTGCAGCAATAACCTGTAAGCAGGGTATACCGGAGTGGTTCCTTTAGGGAAGAAGCGGTAGAGGCCCGAAGCACAGGGTACACCGCAGCAAATCCCAGAATGAGGTTTAGACAGTAGAAGTCCGTAGAATTAGGTACTCACAGGAGATAGTTCCAGGAGAAGTTCCGGGGAGCGGAACTGATAGCAGTTGAAGGCAGAGGGTCCTCTGAGGAGCGGGTGACCAGAGATGAGATAGAGCTCCCGGGGAGCGGGTACCCAGAGTGTCTCACGTCAACGTAGTAACTGGAACCGGAAGTCCAAGGAGCGGAATTCAGCAAGAGAGAACACCTTGCTAACTCAAAGAAGTGAAGGGCCAACTAGCTTAAGTACTGGATGTGGGTGATATCATCCAGGAGGGACGCCCCCGAGGTTCCCACCATGATGTGTTCAAGAGTGTCCCATGCGCGCGCGCACCTAAGTAATTCCTGGACCAAGATGGTAGTCGTCTGTGCCCTCGCCGTCCTGGGAACGCCAGGCTGGTTGGCGGTGTTTGGCGGAGGCCGCCATTTGTCCAAAGGATGATAATGTAGCAGCAAAAGAGGTGAGCATTAGTGGTCGCAGCAGTCTGTGACTGACGGGCGTAACAGTGACTAGAAGAAGGATGGACCATTTGCTTTTTACTGATCTTTGACTGTATATATATTGATTCTTATTTTGGTGATCTTGACTTGGATCCTTTCCTTTAAGTAACAATAATCATATTGTTGAGCTAACTATGGACTCCAGTGATTTGCTTTCGAGATTACCTCAGTGTAGACTTACTAGGGAATGGATGAACTCTTCTGTGATTCCTGGTTTTTTCCCTGTAAGATTGGTTATTTGCTTCCCTGTTCTTGTTCTTCACTATATGAAATCTCCTGGAAGTATTTGAGCTAGAATATGAAGTGGTCATAGAGGTGTGTTCGATAGCACCAGGGACCCCGGAAAACTAATCTTCTTCCCTGTCTGGACTTGAACCCAGATTCTTAGCCCCCTGATTGAGAATAATGCACCTACTACATATAGAACTCTTTCTCTCTCTCTCTCTTTATATATATATATAAAATAATATAATATAACACAACTATTACATTTATTGTAATCCACCTTGAGACCAACTGTGGGAAAAGGCGGAATATCAAAGGCACACCAACAAATGAATAAATAGGCAAATAAATAAATAAATAACTTCAACATGTACTGACTTAATAGTAAAAGAAGATAGGTGTCAGCCTCAAGCAGGCACTGGTGGCAGGTGGTGCTGCTAGTGGACGCACTAGTGGTGCTCACACTCAAAGGCAGTGGCCACAGGCAAGCAGCTGGCAAGGTCTGGCAGCTGCTGGGCTGGGCAACGTAAAAAAAACCCTCCTGTTACTGCACAGAAACCGTGTTAATATGTAGCAACTCCCGTTACTGCGCAGTAAACACGAAATTTGGGGGAAGAAAAAAAGCTGCCCTCAACCAAGTTTTAAAACGAAATAGAAACAAACACAAAACGAACCAAAAATGACCCGAAAAAAAAAAAAAAAGCACCACCCCTAGAATTGAACTGACTTGGATGTCGTAGCTTGTGTTGTTAATTACTATTATATTTTCTGGCTGTTTATTCAGTTCATCTTTTCCTGTTTGTTCCAGTGAGAGTGTGCTCACCCCCCACCCCCTTGTAATTTGTTACTCTGTTCCTTTGTTGTAGGAACAACAATTCCCATTGAGATATATTAAAGACCATTTAATGTTATATTCCATTCCTTTTTCTTTCCCTTTTCTGATGACAGCTAAATCTCCAATTAGGTATTTAATTGATTATTAATTCTCAATTTGCATTGCTCTGTCTTCTAATTGCTCTGCTGATTATTTCTCTTCTGTATTCATTTAATTGTATAATTATTGTACAATCTTTTCACATGTTTTTTATAAATGAGTGATAACAATTGCTGTTGTCCCCAATGATTCGTGCAATGATTAGTACCTGGCAAAACAATTGATTTGCCGGGGCTGTGTTGGAAACACGATGCATTCAGGCAAGCGAAACTGATTTGGCACAGAATGTTGAAAAGTGAGGAACTGAATCATGAAACATGCATATGGCCGTTCCTCCTCCGAGCTGAGCTTCACCCACCTCTGTGATCGTTAAAGCAAGCCACTCAAGTTACATCACAAGCTACCAGGGAATATTATTAAAAAAAAAACAAAAAAAAAACCCCACCCCTCTCTTTTGCTTAACAGGCTGAAGCCATTTCAGTTAGGAGCAGGAGCTTCTTTATCCACCCGTGAATTTTTGTTACCTGTAAAAGGAACCTGCCAAGAGCTTCTCACCTGTTCAGGTGAGGCCAGTTAGGCTCAGAGTGAAAAACTGTAATGGCTCAAATCCAGCTTCTGTGCCATGAGAAAATCTTCCCATCCAGCTACTGCTGTGGGCCAACAGGTGAGATGGAAGAGAGCCAAGAACACAAGAGGAAGGGCAGCAATTCCAGAAATGAAATGCATTTTAGGATCCTTGGAACGCCCCTCCCCTCCACCCCTGAAAACTATGCTACATTCAAAACAGGGCAGCTTTAGTTGACTGTTTCATAATAAAAATTGCAACTAATATGTCAGTTTTGCACCAGATGTTTTAGAATTCTAATGTGCAACAATCTCTACTTAATTCTATGTGTTCTTTATTTATCATGGAAGGACAGGTAAGTTTATAATGCTGGATCTGAAACCTGGATAGGGTTTTATTTTATGTTATCCATTCTGGCATTTCTTTAGTGCCTTCAACCAGTTCTGATGTCAAGATCTTGATTCTTTCAACTCCCCAGTGCTTTATTTTGAGGTTCCAACAACCATACTTCTGTAATGCAAGTCAAAGTGTCACAAACTTGTTACACTTAAACATTACACTTTTTAAAGTCTTTATTTGCAGCCTGTATTCATTGAGACTGAGCAGTCTTAAAAGCACATTACAGAAATCAGTGTGACAATTTGCTGACAATGAGAATATCGAAACACCCAAGTGCAGAGAACAATCATGTCAAACAGTAAAGACTGTAAATATCCCAGACTTCCTTCTAAAGATGAAGCACAAATAGTGAGACAAGGATAATTAAGCCAGCTGTTTGTGTGCATGGGGAAGGAGGAGAGAAGAAGAGAAAAAAGTAAGTAATGTTTAATTTTATCAGGGTTATAACACTGTGGATTGCATTATAGATGCAGACTTGCAAGAATCTCTAAATAATGCAATGGGACTTGAAAGAATTCCCCTCCTGAGTTACTTCAAAACCAAACCCAGAACAGCTATCACATATCGGATGAGTAAGTATATGTAGGTATTGCATGCGCCTCCTCATATCCGGTCGACTGTCAAAAGGCACCGACATCCTTTTAAGCACAGATGTGGAATTATTGTACCTTCCATTCTCCTACACCAGCCTCAGTTCTGCAAAAAAAGTAGGCAGAGATCTAAAAAATTGTGTGGTCGGTGCAAATAACAGAAGAAAATATCGAACAAAAGATATCTTTTTGTTGTTGTCTGTATTTAAGAGCCCATGGACTTACAAACAATATAATAGAAGCAACATTACATAATTTATTTATTTACCATTTTACCGCAATATCGTAAAATAGCAATGCAGTTAACAAACATTAATTGCACACATACAAATTTTAAATATAAAAACAGTAAGAACAACAACCTGAGAAACCATACTAAGGGGGTCATTTATCAAAGTGCTATATAGTGTTTTCGCATGCAAAAAATGCCATTAACACATGCAAAAGCACCATAACACATGATGCGATGCAAATAACAAAGAGGGGAGAATTTGTGGGCTCACAGTTTTGCAAATTCCTATCGCACAGCTTTACGCAAATGAAAAAGATGTAGTTAATTAAAATTCGCGTTAAAGCTGTGCGATAGGGCTTTGCAAATGTTGCGATCCCGGGGCGGCCCCGGGATCGGCACTTACCTCGCCGCGGTCCCGATCCGGTCCCCCACGCCCCGGGGCTGCAGGGACCCCGACTGCAGCGTCCCCAACGCGTGGCCAGCTCTCCCGGGTCTGCAGGGCCCTCAGGCACCGCGACTCGGCCTCTCCCTCGCTGCCGGCGTTCCCCGCGGTTGGCTCCGCCCCCCTAGGCCCGCGCGTGCGTCTCTGCCCTACTCTTAAAGGGCCCAGCGCGGGAAAAGCCCGAATCAGCCCTGGATGACGTCAGACGCTGCAGGGCTACTTAAGCCCTGCAGCTGCAGCCATTCCCTGCCTTGCAACGAGGTTCCCAGGTTTACCCTGTCTCCAGTTGCTGCGTTCCTGATCCTCTTGATCTCCTGTGCTTCCTGATCCTGGACTGGCTTACGACGACTCTTGGCTTCTGACCCCGGTGCGGCTTACGGTGATCCCTCTGGCTCTGGACCTCGGACTGGCTTACGACGACTCCCAGCTCTCGGACCCAGCCTTGGCTTACAGCGATCCTTCGGCTTCTGATCCCGGACTGGCAAGCGACGATTCCCTGGCACACGACTCTGGACTGGTGGGCGACAACCTCGGACTCCATCTGACTCCGCCCCCGCGGGCTCTCCTAAGTCCCAGCGGCCGGGTCCCTACGGGCTCCTCCTGGGGGGACTCCGGCTTCCAGGGTGAATCTCCTAAGTCCCAGCGGCCGAACTCCTACGAGCTCCTCTCGGGGGAGGCTCGGCTTCCAGGGCGAAGATCTCCTCACCATTGTACCAGCTCCACCGCTTCATCCTTCCTTGCCACGGCCCTTGGTCGCATAGGGCTTTCCGGGATCTCCCTCCAGCCACTCTTCACTCCGTCCTTGCCGCCTTCCGATCGGGACCTCCATTGTCACCTCATTCAACGACTCTTCATCTGGTTCCGATCGGTCCAAGGGTCCACGTCCGTAACAGCAAAACTGTGAGCCCAGCCCACTTGGCCAAAAATCCCGCCCCAATATCCTCCCCTTTTTCTTATTTGTATCACACCATGCGTTATGGTGCTTTTGCATGCGTTAATGGCATTTTTTGCATGCAAAAACGCCATTATAGCACTTTGATAAATGACCCCCTAAATTTGATCTGCGTTCAGAAGTTAGCAAATCTATCATATGCTCCTGTTTGTGAGATTGTGCTACCAAAATATCTCTGAAACAGCCAAGTTTTTAGAACTTTCTTAAACGTGGAAGCGGTGGATTCAGTTCTCAGCAACTCTGGCATGTTGTTCCATAGTATCGGCTCGCCCACTGAGCAGCTTTCCCCCCCAAGTGTGTCGCTTTAACAGCTGGAATTATCAAGGAGAAGAAATGAAATCCCGCAGAGAATGGTCAGCTAGAGGGACCTTATCGTGCACAGTAATTACCCAAATCTGTGTGCATAAACTGGTGAGCAAAGAAGCCCCGGTAGCCCAAAGGCTTTCCCCCTGTCTCTCCCTAGGGCAAAACCGCCTTAGAAACAAAGACCAGGATGTTTGACCCTGAAGATGAGCAAAACAAAGTATAGCAGAGATAAATACAGAGAGAGAAAGACTGCTGTGGGAAACTTACTGAACACGGAGCCAAAAACTGTTCGTTGTCTGCATCATGACAAGACACTTTTTTTTTTTTTCCCAATTCTAGATGATTACTTATGGTTCATTTCATTTCCCGCTGTATCACATTTTTAACTGCTCTGGCAAGATAGATGTTATTTTTACATTCCAGAAGCAAGTTTCTCCACTCTGTATATAGGCTGCTGTGGGCGGCAGATAGTGATGCACTTCTCCCAGATGGCGATCTTGAGGCCGTGTATTGAGCTCTATCGTACTTGCTGACAAGGCCAGACGATCTGAACACTTTCTACACAAACACAGAAGGGGAAAAATTCTGTAATGTATCTGGCCTATAGTTAGGGACCTTCATTTTCAGTTTTTATTTTATTTTTTCTGGGACTTTTCATGCTATAATAAAAATAAAATCAGTGGAAAAAATGACTTTTCCACTGCTTTTTCTCCTGGGTGCTATAATAAAGTAATCTTTTGCACAGATTTTTTTATGGTTATAATAATGAAATTCCAAAGACAAATAAAATAAAAGCAAAAACAAAGATCCCCAGTGAATCTGAGTTTCTTATTGAACATACACATTCATCGTCACAAGGTTTTCAATATTAAAAAAAAAACAAAAACAAAAACAAAAACAAAAAACAGGAAAGAAATTCTCCAGCTCATGCTTTGAAATATTGCCCTTTGCATCATTTTGTGTCTTTTTATTCTCTGTTTTTTATTTGCTTTTGTACTGGATGTGGTGATGGTGGTGGTTGGGGGAAAGGAAGGGTTTCATGTATTTTCCATCATGATTGTACAGAAATCATGTACATTTAGATTCAGATTGGGTGATTTTGTTGCGCGCCCCGTCCGCGGCCGGCCCACACACGGGGCCTGCTCACCTCACTAGCTCCTCTGCAGGTCACGGGTCGGCCTCCCCAGCAGCAGCCGCGAGCACCTCCAGGTCACGGTGTCCTGCGCCGGCGGTCGCCAGGGCCTTCCACTGCGCACCAGACCTCACATCGGAGTTTGGCATCCTCAGTGACGGCCACGCCCCTACGCTTGCACGCACGGACCGCCCGGCCTCTTGTAGGGCCAGGGGCGGGTCCTAGCTCCGCAGCGCACCCTGATTGAATGTACGATATAAGGAAGTCTGCCTGCACTTCCTTGCCTTGGCAATCGGGTCGGCACTGCAAGTGTACTAGTTTGCCTCCACATTCACAGTCTTGTTCCAGTCTTGTTCCAGGATCCTACTGTTCCAGCGTCCGTCTCCTGTCTCCCCAGGTAGTACCCTCAGACTGTCTCTCTGGTACTGACCTCGGCCTGTTCCTTGACCATCTTACTCGCTGCCTGGATCCTGACCTCTGCCTGCCTTGTGACCTCGTCTGACCTCTGGAACCTGACCCTTGCTTCGTTGATGACTCCTCAGACTGATCCTCGGATTCTGACCCCTGCTGCCATCGACCACGTCTCCTGATTTTGGCTTGTCCCTTGCTTTGTCATTGCCTATGCTGTACCGGCCTTCCTTGGTTCTCCAGACCTACAGCCTAGTGGCCTACCGCGCTCCCTTGCTGCTCATGGGCACGCCTCTCTACTACTTCTCCAGGAGACCCTGTGAGGCCCACCTAAGTCCAAGCGGCCTGGATCCCTACGGGTTCCACCCGGGGGGACCGCGGGCTTCCAGTGGTAAAGCTCATCTTAGCCTCTGTCTCCTCCAGTGCTCCACTGCTCCAGGACAAGGGTCCACCTCCAAGTGCAACAGATTTATGTGTGTGTGTTTGTGTGTATGTGTGTGTGTGTGTGTGTTTGTGTGTGTGTGTGTGTGCGTGTGTGTGTGTGTGTGTACGTGCATGCAGGGGTGGGTGGGGGTACAGGCTCCTTTTATTAATGGGTATTTAAATGGTTTACACATTTTGATCTTAAACGGATAGGATAATGCAATATGAAGAAATAATAGATAAATGTAGATTTATAAAATACAGGTGCTCTTTGCTGCATTAAATCTTCCATGTGGGAACAAGTGAAAAAAAAGTATATGTACTAGAATGGCAATGCTTTGGATAAAAGTCATTTTAATTGACTGACTTTCCGAAGGAAAAGAAAAGACTGGGCTTGTACTCCTCTATCAAGTTGCCATCTCCTTCCATAAGAGCCAAAGAAACAAACCTCGACACCTAAGAGGTGTACAGAAATAAAGGTTGGCATCATTTCCTGACGAGCTTTTGAGAGCGAATACTCTCTTCCTCAGCTTTCATTCTGACCTGAGGAATAGAGTATTAGCTCCTGAAAATGTCAAGAAATGTATTTAGTCCAAGACCTTATATTCTTGTATTTGTTAACCTTTATTTCCGTGCATTCAAGTGGACTAACCTGGCTGCCACACTATTTTTACCTAAGAGATGTGAAATTTATTTATTTGTTGTGAAGAAAAACCTTTTTTTTTCTCTAGATCAAGTGGCATGCATCATACAAAATTGGATATTTGCTAAATAAAATACAAAAAAAAAAATAAATGCAATAATTGCTTGTCAGCCTTCACAAAACTTCTCAAACACCCTTTCTCCTTCCAAAGTCCTGGATTTTTGATTTAGTTTTCTTGACTTCCCTTAAAGTCTGATTCTTGGAACAATCTTTCTGCCTCTCAGACCACTACTAGCACCATTGTGTGTGCACTTCTACCGGCTCAGTTTGCAATCCTCTGAGTCTTTAGCTAGGGCCACGCGCCTGCAGCTAGAATGATCCCTGCTCTCAGGTCTGCTGCTTTTCTCTTGGTGAACTATGAGCAGTCTCTTAGAGCAGTTTGCTTTTTCTGAGCACTTGCAGTGTCCCTCAATACGGCTGACACCTAAAAGGTGAATTTTTAAAGCCCATTTTACGTCAAAATTGGGAGATATGCGAATATGTTGGGCTGGCGTGCGCTGAGTGGATTTTAAAAGGCGCCTATGTACGCGTGTATCTCCCGCTGCGTGCACAAACGAAACATTCCGAAAAAGGGGTGGGGTGTGGGCGTGGTCTGGACTGGGCATTGGCGTTCCTGGATTTCAACTTCAAATTTGTGTGTAAATACTTAGGGTTAGATTTTCAAAGCATTACGCCTATAAATCCTAGGGATTTACACGCGTGACTGGCCTTACGCACGCCAGGCCAATTTTCAAAGGCCCGGTCAGATACCATAAATCCCTGGGATGCATGTAAGTCCCAGGGCCTTCGGAAAGGGGTGGGGAGGGGGCAAGGCAGGGCGGGGCTAGAGGCCACCGGCACAGTGGCCATTTGCCACTGTGCCGGGGGATTGCGTGCGGCAGGGTGCTGGTGTGCGCAACCTGCGCCTGCCCTGAGGCAGGCGTAAAAGGTAAAATAAAGATTTTGGGGGGCTAGGTTAAGGCTAGGGGACGGGTAGGTTAAGGGAAGGGAGGTTAGTGTAGGGGGTTGGGAAGTTCCTTCCCAGTCCGCTTCAAAATTGGAGCAGACTGAGAGGGAACTGAAGAAGACCGCGGGCGTCAGTGTGCGCAGGATGCACACTTGTGCACCCCCTTGTGCACGCTGACTCCCGATTTTATAACATGCTCATGCGCCGGGTAACACCTGCACATGGACTTGCGTATCTTTGAAAATCTACCCCTTAGTGCACAGGCGTGCGCCAGAGTCCCTTGCCACGTAACTTTACTTCTGCCATGGAGGACGTGTAAGTAATGAAATAAAGAAAAATAGATAGATCGGCGGGGCTAACAGGAGAAACGGGAGGCTATTAAACTAGGCGGGGTTTGGAAGTCCTATCCCTTATCTGAGTCAACTGGAAACAAAGTGCGATAACTGTTAAATGGTATCGGTGCACGTGTCTACTAAAATCCCACTTATACTGTAGAAGCGGCATTTGCATGCATAGGCGCATGTCCACTTAAAATTATTTATTTATTTATTTAAATTAATTTATATACCGGAGGTTCCTGTATAATATACATATCACCCCGGTTCACAAAGAACAGTAACTATCGCTACAAATAGCGGTTTACATAGAACAGAATAAAAATTGTGCACACCGTGCATGCGGTCAGTCTATTTCATAACATGCACACATAAACGCATGTATATTATAAAATGGTCACGTCCCTGGATGCGGACCGATGAACGCATTCACATATGCGCACTCGTGCCTGTTTAAAAGTTACATCCCTACATGTGCTGTACCCTTATTACTACTACTACTACTACTACTATTACAACTACTACTTAACATTTCTATAGTGCTACTCAATGTACACAGTGCTCTACAAGCAACATACAAGAGACATTTCCTGTTCAATAGAGGTTACAATCTAACCAATACATACAGGTCAACAGACAATTGTTAAAATTAATGAGACTGAAGGTAGACCAACAGGCTTAAGATTTAAAAGCAGCCTCAAAAATGTGTATTTTTAGATAGGATTTGAACAAGGTGACAGGGAGCATGATACACCAGCTCTGAAAGTCTATTCCAAGCACATGGGGCAGCCAGGTAGAAAGCAAGGAGTCGGGAATAGAGGAGAAGGGCATAGAGAGGAGTGACTTGTCTGATGAGTGCAATGCACAAGAAGGGATGTAGATAGAGATAAAAGAGGAGAGCTAGTGAGGAGCTGCAGAGTGAAGACACTTGTAGGTGAGTGAGAGGAACTTGAATTATATGCAGAACAGATAGGGAGCCAATGCACTGACTTCAGAAGCGGGGTTATATGGGTGTAGTGACTTTGGTGAAAGAAAAGTCGTGCAGCTGAATTTAGGGCAGATTGAAGTAGAGAGACACGGCTCGCTGGGAGACCTATGAGGAACAGGTTGCAATAGTTTAAGCAGGAGGAGATGAGAGAGTGGATAAGGGCTCTTGTAGAGTGTTCAGAAAGGAAGGGATGGATTTGGGTGAAGTTACAGAGAAAAAAACAGCACGTTTTAGCAGAGTTTTGCATACACTTCGAGTTTCTTTTAAAGGGAACTCACTGATACTGATAAAGTCAATGAGGGTCACGCTAGCACAGATGCACTCCAAAGGCTATGTTTTTACAACTGCATCTGTTATTTAAATGCACTCAAATCAATTAATTCATTCATCAATATATAATGTTATGCTAAAAAAATTCTGTCGATTCAGGATTAACTCAGTTTGTGTTTTTCAACATTGTTATTGAATTCCTAGATGGATAACAGACAAGTGGTTAAGGAGGAAAGGAAAGGAAGATGCACAGATGTATCAGAACACAACTCTCAAGGAGTTATACAAATGTACAACACTATAGCAAATAAAAATATTTTGAATAATAAAATACATATAAAGAGCTGGTAATTTTCTAAGCCATTTCCATGGCTAAAACAGAGCATTACTTGTAAAAATGGGCTTTTAAAAATGTGCCCACCCTGGTAATGGTAATTTTTATTTTGCTAGACTAATTTTCATAATTATATCAAAACAGTATATAGTAAAAGTTCTAAATAATACATAACAGCCAAATATTCAATAAAATAAACAGAAATTAAAACAAGTAACCTATCATAAATCAAAGTTTAAAACCAATGTAAAAGCAGATAAATAAAACTAAAAAAAAATACAATTTTAAGAAAACAAAAATAAAAACTTTAAAATAAAAACATCCTCCCTACATCTCATAAATGTTCCAGCAAAAATCTCAATAAAAAGCAAAGTACTATAAGGCTTAAATGGTCAGAGATTAATCAAAAGATGGTGAGAGAAATTTCAAATAATTGTCTTCCAGATGAATGTTCATAGGAAATGAATTCCAAAGCAAGGGAATCGGATATTGAAAGACAAACTGCCGAGAACCCTTTAGATATATTTCCTTTGGGGATGGTAACTTAAGGAGACCTTTTGGGATGATCTTAGACAACGTGATGGTTTATAAGGGATCAACAAATTGAATGGGTACTCAGGAAGACCTTTGGAAAGTGCTTAGTGGGTCCAGACAAAGTACTTTAAAAAAAATTCTACAACAAGTGGGTAACCAATGAAGTCCTTTAAACAAGGTCAGCTGAAACACTAGGTGGACTGGGCGGCTGCCTAGGGCACTGGAAGGTGAGAGGCGGCGACTTAACGCTGTCAGCGTTGGCGAGGAGCATGCGGCGCTACTGGTTAGAGAGAGAGAGAGAGAGAGATGTGTTACCTCCACCCGAGACTGTTGCACTGATTCTGCCTTTAAGGACAGGGGAGATATGGTCAAATTTCGATAAGTCTTTTATTATTCTAGCCAATGTTTTCTGAAGTAGCTGTAGGCTTTTCAATTTGGATTCAGCAAGGCAAGGCATTCCCAGGGGAGGGGTTAGAGAGAGAGGTTTGCATTTACATGTATGTTTAAAAAAAATAGTCACACAAATTAGCAGGCAGAAATGTGTACGCATAGTTTCTCTGGGACAATTTTCAAAAGAGGCATACACATGCATTTTCACCTTGAAAATAATTTTAAAATCCACTTGCAAAAAGGACCTGTAGGCTTTGCACCAGTGCAGGCAGTTTTACAATTACCACCTTAATGTAACTAAAAATGTAATATTGAAACAATCATCAAATAATCGGTTTTGAAAACATGTAAATAAAAAGTCGAGGTATGGCTATGTTTCAGCATAAAGGCTTCTTCAGGGGCATTTTGAAATAAAAAACATAAAAATAGAATTTCCTAGGTGATGAACAGAGTCACTTGTCTTCTTTGTCGTGGTGGATGGTGTTGCGCTTCCTGGCTGTATTGGCTCCACGGCCGGGCCTGCTTACCTGGCGCGACCTTCTACCAGTGTGGCCTCGAGTTCCTGCTCTGTACGACCGCGTCCTCCACGAGCGTCCACAGCTTCCTCATGGCCTTTGGCATTGCAGCTCACCTCGTGCTGGGGCTCGGCGTGCTCCTCGGCGTCAGTCCCACCTCCCCTAGCGCGCTCAGCATTATTTAAAGAGCCAAATGCGGGAAGATCTCGGGCTTGGCTCTTTAAATTATATATACCTCAGCCTGGCCCCTAGCTCGGGGCCTTGGCAATCGGGTCGTACACTCCGGTGTCTCTAGTTTGCCTTCCTGCATTCCACTGTCTTGCTCCTGTGTCTCCTGTTCCAGCGTCTCCAGTGTCTCCTGTTCCAGCGACTCCTGTGTCTCCTATTCCAGTGATTCCTGTTCCTTTATCTCTCCATTCCTGGTAGTACCCTTCGGACTGATCTCACGGTACTGACCTTTGCCAGTTCACCGACTACTCTTGATTGGTGCCTGACCTGACTTCTGCCTGGAACACTGACTACTCTTGATTGCCGCCTGCCCTGACCTCTGCCTGGATCTCCAACTACTCTTGATTGCCGCCTGACCTGATCTCTGCCTGGAACTCTGACTACTCTTGACTGCCACCTGGAACCTAACCTTCGGCTTGACCTGACTATGCCCAGATTGACCTCTGCTACCGACCCTGCTTTGGCTGACCATTCTGGACTGATACTCTGGCCTTAATCCTCGCCATACACTTGGATACTCTCTTCTGGCCTCCTGCGACCTCTGGTCTTGCCTGTCTGAACACCGACTGCGCATCCTTGTTTGTGGTGGGCACTCCCTTGAACTTTCTCTCTAGGAGACCCTGTGAGGCCCACCTAAGACCAGGCGGCCCAGGTAACCAAGGGCTCAACCTGAGGGAACTCCGGGTTGCTATTGGCGAAGCTCCAACTAGCCTCTGAGTCCTCCTGTGCTCCGCCTTCTGCTGGCAGGCGCTCTCCAGGTCTGACTGGAGGGCCGTACCAGTCCTGCACCAGACCAAGGGTCCATTCCTAGTGCAACAAATGGTCTGCCTGTTATTTTGGACTGAACTCTTAGAATTATGGAATATGATGGGATAGTAAGAACACAGGGCCAATTTAGCTCATCCATTTTTTTCTGTTGCAATACTTATGATTCTACTTGATGAATGGTTTTACCTTCATTTTCTAATTATGAGAGATGCTCTGAGATTATGCCATGCTTTTTAGAATGGTGAGACTGCTTTTGACTGTACCACTTCCACTAAGAGGCTGATGCATGCATACGTCCCGGCTGAGACTGCAGGTGTTGCCGCTGTGGGAGCCCACAGTGAGCGTCGCAGCCGGGAGGCGGCGCTGAGGACAGACTCTGAAGAAGGCTTCACCACTGGAAGCCCGAGGTCCCCCCAGGAGGAGCCCATAGGGACCCGGGCCTCTTGGTCTTAGGTGGATCCTCTGCGACCAAGGATCTGAAGAGCAGGCTGCCGAGGTAGTCCGACGAAGAAATGGCGCCCAGGAGGTCAGATGAGACTTCACCCTAGGAAGCCCGAGGTCCCCCCAGGAGGAGCCCGCTAGGGCTTCGGAGAAACCTCCAGGTGAGTGGAGAACGGGTACCTGTGGCAGTGGTGAGAGATGAAGCCGAAGTCCAGGAACAAGCCAAGGTCGGGAGCCAGAAGTCAGATGTCGGAAGCCAAAACCAGTGACGGAAGTTGAAGCCGGAGTCGATGAATGAAGCAAGGTCAGAAGCCAGATGTCGGAAGCCAAAACCATGGGCGGAAGCTGAAGCCGGAGTTGATGAATGAAGCAAGGCCAGGAGTCAGATGTCGGAAGCCAAAACCAGGGATGGAAGCTGAAGCTGGAGTCGATTAACGAAGCAAGGTCAGGAACAAGTAGTCAAATGTCAGGAATAACCAGGATCCAGGAAGCAGGAAGCCCAACTAGCTACTCCGAAGAGTGAACCTTGTTGCAAGGCAAGGGCTAGCTGTGACTGCCGGGTTTAAATAACCCGGCAGCATCTGACGTCACCAGGGAGGCTGTCTTCCTGTTTCCCACACTGGCCCCTTTAAATGAGAAGCCCCAGCGTGCGCGCGCGTGCCTAGGGGGCGGGGCCAGCTGCGGATCGGCGGCAGCGTCTCCCTCACAGGGAAAAGGCTGTGGTAGGCTGCATTTCGGGCATGGGTGGCCGGAGAGGAGCTCCCGCAGCCGGACCGGGCCGCTTGGTGAGTGGAGGTCCAGAGGCACGGCACGGGACCGCAACAATATGTCCTTAGATTGAGTCCCCGTCTTCTCCCTTTCAACCTCACACGACCTCCTTGTTCTAGAACTTCTTTGTACTGGAAATGTTTGCCATACCCCCTCTCTCTCCTCTGTCTTCTAAAGTATATATATTTAGATCCTTATATCTCACTTCACAGGGCTTATGGCATCGATTCTACACTAGCTTGGTAGCCCTTCTCTGAGCTGCCTTTATCTTGCTTTGTAAAATTCAAAAGTAATTTGAGTGTGTCTCTCCAAATGAGTTTGGAAAATATGGTCTGGGCATCAACCCAAGGCATTTTAAATATGACCATATTCCCAGTGTTCCATGAAAAGATTAGCAGAGATGCTTTTTCCCCCATAGCAGTGCCACAAGATTGAATGCAGAAAAGATTAAAATTAGACATAAAATACTTGTGGAATAAAACTAATTCTATTAAGAGGTCAATTCGCTATAGATTTTCTTGTATAGGCACAGAATGAGAAAACGTTCTTTGTGAATAAGATCCTATGGGGCCGAGTCAGGATTCAGTCATGCCATACGCAGTCTATACACTTGCAATTCATTTATCTTGCTCAGAGCAGAGAACTGGAGACACTCGGAACCTATAAACTGGATCCATAGACAAACTGTGAAGTTCCATAGTGAAGCAAGAGGTAGTATCCAAAGATCTAGGAATAAGCAATCAGGAATCAAAGAAGAGAGACCAGCAATGAGAGTTAGGAAGCAATTCAGAAAGTCCATCAGCAAGGAATCAGAAACCAGGAAGCAAACCATGAGCAGAACACTGTCTCAGGGATCTGTTGTGCCAGCAAAGTGCTTCTGTGATGGCTGGCCTTATATATTGTTTTTATTGGTGTTCCATCCTTGATCCAATCCCTGTATGCAGGAACTTGTCTTAGTCCTTTCCTTATCAGACTGGTATATAGTAGGTGATTTGCCTCACTTGTACCTCTGTGGCTCTCTCTTTGTTTCTCTGGTTTCGAAATCTCTGGGCCATTAGTTCAAATCTTGGTGTTGCTATTAGTATTCCCCTGCTTCCATTTGCAGTTGTTACTATGGCTTTTGGACCTAGCTTTTGTGGGAATGTTTGGTGGAAATGCTTTTGTACATGGCCTTCAGGCTCCCAATATTGTATTGCAAGTGAGGGGGATGTGGTTGCTTGCTCGTGGAGAGTGAGCCCTTGAACCATGACACAATCCCAGAGCAAAACTCCAAGAAGACACCGTGGGAGGTGAGTGGTTCAGGCACGGGTTGGGACTCAGAACTTGGAACTTAGCTTGAGTCTTGGAATATAGCTGAGTCTTGAGACATATCTTGGAACTTGGAACATAGCTTGAATCTTGGAACGTAGCTGGAAGCTTGGAATGAATCTCATTTGGACCTCCACTGACCCTGAACACATAGAGTGAGACCCAACAATGCAATGCTGGTCTTGGGGTAGCTCTCTGGCCACTCGAAAGCCCTTTCAGACCCGCCACTTGGGAACGATGAGTGCGTCAGTTTAGATGAAGGCCGAGGACAGGACATGGTATGACATGGAACTCAGACGAAGACTCGAGAGACTCAGAGGACTTGGAACTTGACATAAAGACTTGGTACTAGAGATGGAGACTCGGAGGACTTGGAACTGGAGACAAAGATTTCTATCAGATCACATGCTTCCCCTCTGTCTTGGGAACTATCGATTGCACTCATGTCCCCATAAGGGCACCAGGGGTAGACGAGTCCACCCACTGCAACCGCAAAGGTTTCCACTTCCTAAACATGTAAGTGGTCTGCAACTCCAAGGGCATCATCATGAACGTCGTACCCCAATTTCCAGGATCCACTCACAATACCTACATTCTCTCACAATTAAGAATTCATGGGGGATGGCTTCTAAGTAGGAAGGAACAGATCACTTCTGCCACATACCAATTTCACCACGTCCTATTGTCTCCCTTATATTTAGGTTGACTGAGTGTTGGCGTGCAGGGCTGATCTAAACTAGTCATGTGAGCTGTACCACTCTCAAATCCAAAAGGTATATCTAACCCAGCTTTTCTGTGGCTTCTCCCCCTACAGGTGACAGAGGCTCATGATCCCCATTGCTACCCCAGGGACTGCAGTCAAGTGTCGCTACAACAGGGCACACCGCATGACCAGAGCTGTCATAGAGAGAACCTTTGGCTTACTTAAAACATGTTTCTGCTGTCTGGACAGATCAGGAGATTGTCTTCTCTATAGACCACCTAAAGTTTATGAGATCTTTCTAGCCTGCTGTATGCTACATAACCTTGCACAAAACAGACACATGCCTCCTCCGGAGGAGGGTCAGCAAGTGAATCAGGATGAAGAGGAGGCGTAGGAAGAGGATCTGATTCAGGCACAATTGTAGGAGATACATCGCATGAGTCAAAGGCAGGCTATACAACAAAGGAGCACTCTGATTGAAAGACATTTCAGAAGGTAAATGTGAATTTACTGACAAAAAAGGTGCACCAAAATAAATGATAATAAAATAAACTATGGTACCCTTGGCTGGCCTCTTTTTCTTGCTTCAGGAAGCGTAGGCAGCCCTAACCGGGAGCTTCTTCGCAGTAGAGTTCTGTCACTGCTCACGTTACCCTCAGAAGGCAAAGAAGCTTGTGGCAGTTAAAGTTCATGGCTGCAGGAAGATTCAGCTGGAGGCAGCACTGGCTGTGGTGGTGATGGTGGCGGTGGTGGCAGCATGATAGCTGGTGGAGGCGGGGGTGATGCAGGCGGACCTGGTACCTGATGAGGTGGCAACCAGGCAAAAGGTGATGCAGGCTGAGGTGCAGGTGGCTGGGGCATGGGGGGATTTCAGCATGGGGATGTCCCATCCATGGGAACAGTGCACCTTAAGATGGAGGGTACTGCATCCAGGGCTCCATGAAATGTCATAGAGCCACTGGTGGCTGCGACTGGAAGGGGGGCATCCTCTGCAACATCTCCCTCCACACTGCAGTTTGGTCATCTGTTGCCTGGCAAAGATCGCCTGCTGAATTCTCTGCGCTTCCTCCCTGATGGTCTCACAGAGGTCTTGTGCTTCCTCACGGATGGTGTCATGGAGGCCTTGTGCTGCCTGCCTCACCACATCCTGCAGGCCATGGATCTCCTCCAAGATGCTGCTGCTTTGCTGTATTAACAGCCTCTCTGCCTGACTGGCCACCATTTCTGGTTCAGGGTCTTGCCCCTGGTTGGACAAACTTCTGTCCTGTGGGCGACCCTCTAGCAGACCAGCCATTGGGTCTTCTTGCTCCTCTTCCTCCAGCTGTTGCTCCTCCTCCTTCTCCATGGGCTATTGCTGCACCTCAGGTGCTCCGTCTCCCTTTTCATCTGAGGTGTCTCGCATTACGCTCTTGCGGTAGTACAACCATTGTGGTCCTCTAGATGCAGGACCGGGATGTTCCGCAGCAGGCTCCCCTACCAAATGAAATAGGTAAATGTCAATCTATGCCATTCTATGTGTTTTTTCTTTATAATAAATTCCAATCAATTTTATCATTCATACCAGATGAAAAACAGACCCTAACTTAAAAATCCAAAAGTTCTCTCTATGATTGAGTTGTTACTTGATGTCACCTCCCCTTGATGAAAATGGAATAGTCTCACTGACAGTCCATTGTAAGGCCTGGAAAGAATGGTTATGTTGTAATCAATGGGACACCATAGTGGCATGTTCCTCCCCTGTGGAGATATGGCACCTATGTTCTAAAAAATGAATCCTAATTGAACGTGAGGTTCTCCCCATGTATAGTTACTGACAGGGACAGTGAATCACATAGACACCATTACGGGATCTACAATTGGTATTATGATGTCTCACAAAACTCCTTCCTCCCCCCTTCCTTCTCCTCCCCCTTCTCCCCTCCCCTCCTCTTTCCTTTTCATCTCCCCTTCCTCCCCCCGCTTCCCCTTTTTTCTCATCCTCTCTTCCTCCTCCTCCCCCTCCCCTACATACGCAATAAACAGACAGGTGAATTTGATTATTAAACTTTTTAATGTTAAAATAACTATATACAAAGTGTAAAAACAAACAGAAATGGGGAGGGTCTCTCTAGGGACTAAAAATTAAAAAATTAAAAAAAAAGTCCTAGGGAGTTAGGGAGGCAAATAATAGGGTGCTCAGGATGGTGGCAAGTGGCTACTCAGGACTCTTACAGCTGCCTTCAGCTGTAGGGTCTGCAGCTGTACATCCATGGTCTCTAGCACCCTCCTTTGGAAGGCAGGCACACCTCTCAGCTCCTCTGCCATCTCATGCAGGTAAGCTTGAAATTCCCGCTTTGTCAGAGGCTCTTCATTGGAAGCACATGCTCCCAATGAAGAGCCTCTTGGCTGCTAAGCTGGAGGGGTGGGTGGCAGAGGAAGCAGAGGGCCATGCATGCCTTCCTTGGCCAGAAAAGGCTGGCCAGGCTGGGCCTCTGTGTCTGTAACTCCCTGGGCAAAACAGGGAGGAGGCCCTACAGGAAGGGAAACAGGATATGGCCCAGCTGGAGACCCGGGATGTGACTCTTGTGCAAAGGGTGGCTTGATCACCATCGCTTCCTCTCTTGGTGGTGACGGGGTGGGGGAGGAGCATCCTGCACCCCCCCCCCCCCAGTGGTGGCTGCTGCAGGTGTGGGGGTTGGGGCTTGTGCTTCCTCTTCAGCAGCATCTTAAAACAAAAGCATGTGTGAGAATGATGGCTAGTTAAACATGTTTTCTATGTGTGGACATTGGCCAGTAGGCTGGGAGATTCACTTACCACCAGCCCCATCTTGCACAGCATGCAGATGATTGAGCCAACACCTCTTCCTGAGGCGCAGCCACTGGGCCTTCTTCTTCAGGTCCTCTATCTATAGGAAAGAAATAGGAAGACAACATTGAGTGTACTCTGTAGCTGGTAATGGGACCTCCAGACTGGTATGTGACAATGAATGCTTCTACTAGGTGATTTCACTTGTTGCTCTTGCCTATCCATTAATGCACATAGATATGGTGTGCTGGCACATGCACACTGTTACGACTGTCGCTGCCCATCTCCACTCCGCCCTCCTTACGTCTCTGGCGACTCCTCCCGCGGTTGATGGATGTTTGCTGCCGCGGCATCTGCCTGCCGCCCTCTCCGGCGTCCCCGGTCCAGCTTGGGCGCTGCCTCCCGCCATGCTGTCAAGATGCCTTAGGGTGCACGCGCTGTGCGGCCCTGCTTCAAATACTTTCTTTGGCGTGAACCTCAGGGGCGTCCCCCTGTGATGACGTCACGCATCCCAGATACAAAAAGCCTACACTACTGCTAGCTAATTGAGTTAGCAAGGGACAGGTATTCGAACTGGTGAACTCCTTACGGATGGGATTCGCTCGCCGTACCTAGCTACTCTGCCTCTCCTTAATTGGACTTACTCTATTTGGAGTACCCGCTCCTCGGGGGCCTCTCTCTTCTCTTTCAGGTCGCTGTCTGGAACCGGTACTCTCTCCTCAAGGGCCCATGTTCCCGGTCTCGCTGCCTGGACTTCACGTCTGCCTGGAAGATACCGCTGCTTACACCATCAGTGAGTTACCATCTACTTCTCTCAGAGCTGTTCCCTGGAACCAGGTACTCGCTCCTCGAGGGCCTGCCTTTACTTCAGCTCCTGTGTTCCCTACCGAGAGAAACCGCTGTATGAGTACTCAACCAACGAGGCTCTATTCCAGAACCCTGCATATACTTCATTGTACTCACTATCTCAGTTTCTCTTCCCTACAGCACAGCCATTGTGGGATTGCTGTTCCAGATCAGTGAAGGACTACAAGCCCAGCCTGCTCACTACTGCCACCTCTGGTGACTCCTCAATACTGTTAATAAAAGATCTATCTGTGTTGTGTGTCCTAAAGCTGAGCCTGACCTGTGGCCCCTCATGGGACTTCCCCCCATGGGCGTGGTCAGCAGCCACAGTGTCCAAGGGTCCACCCAAAACCTTACAAACAATAACAGACCTACAATATACATGAACATTTAGCCTCCATAAAGGACCATGATACCCCAGTTCACTAGTCGTGTAGCTATGGGAATATCCTTGTGTAGTAACAAGAATCCTGCAACTGGTCCTCATCTATGCCTTCTCAATATATTCTTAATGATTTGCTCTTATATAAGTCAATGCTTCTCAAGTCAGTCTTTGGGCCACACCTAGGCATGCTGGTTCTCTAGTTATCCTCTAGGAGCATGCATGCTAATGAGCAGGAGAGAATGTCAGCTGGGCATTTCAGTAATTGTGACTACCCTGAAAACTTGATTGCCTAGGTGTACCCTGAGGACTGGCTTGCAAGGTATTGCTTGACATGTCAGCAGGAAACCATTTTATATTCCCTGGGTAAGTTAGTACCATCTTTTCCTTATAGCATTAGTATACTTGTGCCTTTAAGGTTTCAAGCATTCTATGTAAGTCTGGCCTACTATATTTCTGTTAACTAGTATGACCTAATAACACAATGAACATCCATGCTAATAATCTGAGGTATAAACATTACAGTCTCCATACATACTGTTGCAACCACTGGGTCGAATTCCACTGCTTGCGCTTCCGCAGGATCCTACAACCAACGGAGCCGGAATAGGGCTAGAAGCACAACCAAGTCTGAATTATCACTGGTTCTCCCTTGCAGTACCGTCACTTCTAGACAGCCACTCCTTGCTGTCTAGGTTTGTCCCCAGCACCAATGTTTATATGCACAGCAATTTGGTGCAGGCTGTCTTGTCCTCCAGTACCAGCATTCAAATGCAACATAGTTTGGTGCGGGCTGTCTCGTCCCCTGCACCAGTATTTAAATGCACAGTAATTCAATCTTATCTTCAGCACAAGTAATTACGGAGAAGTGGTTACTTCTCCGTAGCTGAGGAAGATTACCACCTCCCCCTTGGTAGGAAACCCAAAAGCTGAATGACTCACATTTCAATATCAAGGACTTCAGCTTTTCCTATTCCATCTACTGCAATCCAGTTAGGGACTTACTCTGCTGTCAGATACCAGCCACTTCCCCTCCTTCTCTCTCGATGTGTTCTCCTTCATTTGGTTTCCCCACCAGATTTGTATATCCGGTAGGTCCCTCTTAATCAGGTCATCACCTAGTTCCTGGTCTTGTGCAACTTCCTTTTTTCTCAGCCCTGTGGCCCTCTGGGAGGTGTAGTTATCTCCTCCCCCATCCCACGTTCTGTCTATACTGGCTTTCTCTTTTGCTTCACTCCCCTTTAAACTGAGTAATTAGATGTACCTCCCATTACAATACACAATTAATATAACACTATATGGTGGCCACTAGCACCCCCCCCCCCCAGGCATAAGCAGACCTTGGCACCACCCCAGTACCCCTTCTATGCAGTAGCTTAAATAATCACAGTAAACACAGTCAACTTACCCTCCGAAGGTAAGAGGCCAGCTCATTGAAGGAAAGCTGCAGCTCCCTCCATGCCCTCATTCACTGGAAATTCCTCCTTCGGCCTAGCACAGGGAACAGGTGGTGCTCATCAGCTACCACCAGGGATGCCAGATGGGCAACGTCCCTGGTGGTGAAATTAGGCTGCCTGGCTCTGGCTGGCATTTTGCCTGAAGTGCACGCAGGAACAGGAAGTCCTTCCTTTGCGTTTGCGTGCACGAACAACAATGCACGTGGTGAACTACACGCATCTACGCACGTGGTGAAGTACGCACACCTATGTGCATGTTTTGTGGCCGAAACATATGCGTATTTTGCATTGTTCATGCGGATATGCGCAAACATTACAAAATACGTTGGCCTTGCCAAGTGCGCCAACATACGCACATTACAGCACACACACGTGCCTGTTTAAAAGTTACCATAATAGTGACTTGGAGTGTTCTCCCTATTGTTTGAGATGCTTTGGCCTCCCTCACAGTGCCTCAAGTTGTTCATTCTAATGTTGACATCACTGTTCCCCACTCTTGGTGTCTTGGAGTGCTGTTTCTTCAGGTGCTGATGCCTATCTGAAAGTTTCATTAAGCTTGGATAGAAAACCCCATCATTAGAGTTCAAAATAGGATATATTGCTTCCCACATTGACTTTAATGGAAATTAATGAAATGACAAATGAAACAAATGATCTTCAAAAGTGAAACAAATAAAAAATAGCAACTGAATCAAAAAGCAAACCAAACAAAAATCTTTTGTATGCACACTCTTAGTTTAATTGGGATCAGAATGATATTGTTTCTGTTGGACATTTGTTGATTTAGCATATTATAACTTATTTAAGTGGTATAATGTTTCTTGTGCATATAGGGCTGGATATTAAGAGTTACACGCGGGCGTAGATTTGTGCGCGCAACCCAGTGCGCACAAATCTATGCCTGATTTTATAACATGCATGCGTGCGCTGAGCCATGCAGCCTTCCTCCATTCCATCCCGCCCCCCACCTTCCCCTCTCTTCCCCTACCTAACCCGCCCCCCTACCTAAACCCCCCCCCTTACCTTTAACTTAGAAGTTGCGCCTGCCTCTGGGCAGGGGTAGGTTGCGCGCACCGGCCAACGGCTGGCCCGCGATCCCGTGCACAGCAGCAAATAGCCACTGTGCCTGGAGGCTGCAGCCCCACCCACGCCCCGCCCCCTTTTTCAAACCCCGGGACATACGTGCGTCCCGGGGCTTGCGCGCGTTGCCAGGCCTATGCAAAATAGGTCAGCGCGCGCAGGAGTGGATTCTCGGGGTTACGCGCATAACTTACGTGCATAACCCTTTGAAAATCCGTCCCATATTGTTTAGAAGAAGCTGCTGGGGAGAAGGTCTTGTATATTTGTTTCTTTTTCTTTCTTTCTTTTCTTTTGAAGATTTGTTTGTATGTATATGAGTAGGGGGAAGGTGTTTTTAGGTTACAGTTAAAGTAGATTCAAGTGAACCTTTAGCATCAACATGAATCTAGACTGTATACCAGTTATGCTCTGAATTTGAAGAGCCTCTGAAATATAACCTAACGTGGCAGGGGAAAGTTGGGTGGGATTTACATACTTGCCTCTTTTTATAACATAGACTACTAGGCATCTCAGTGTATCACTGACTTACTCTTGTAGTGAGTGGGAAAAATATTTCATAAAATAAAATTCTTGAATAATGTTTTTTGTTTTTGTTTTTACAGAAAGTGAGATATGACACTGACAGATGATTTTTCATGCACCTTTCAGTACAAAAGGCTTTAATTCACTCTCAAAAAGCGGTAAGCTATTTAGTGAAATTTCTAAAATCTACCGTTTATTTTTTAAACAGAACTTGCTTTAAGAGGACAGAGAAAAGATATATTAATAATTCCTTTTTATCATCAGCAAGATGTAAAAAAGGAAACATAGGTATTTTAATAGCTAAGTGTTTTCCCTTTGTAGTTCAGAAAACAAGAAACGGTACATTTGGTAGATATATTGTTGATGCAGGCAGATTTGCTGGGAATTCAATCCCCCCTGGATCTATACATTTTCTGAATGTTAATCATATAAAATTTGTATTTCATTGCTTTGCTTAACCAATCTCCTACCATTTTCAGAAGGTGCAGTATGCATGGGTGGGGATTTTAACATTGTGCTGTCATCTAATTTTTGACAGGACTGGCCAACCTCTAGGGATCTTAAGAAAAACTCCACTGTTTATTCATCATTTCAAGGAGAGTGGCTTAATAAATGTGTGGAGGTACATGCAACCTAATGACAGGGATTTTGCTTTTTGTTCCTGGCCTCATAATACCTGTTCTAGGTTAGACTTTGTTACTGTTGATAGAAATGCTCTTTCTCTTATTCAATCAGCTACTTTAGGGACAATTCCCTGATAGATCATGCTCTGATCTTTGTGAAGTGCAAACTGTGTTTAATCCGCCTTGAGCTGCCAATGAAAAGACATGCAAATCCTAAATTTTAAAGAAAATAACAATGTTACCACGTGTATTTCTAACCCACTGTTGCAGACACAGTTATCACATACGCTGCTGAAAACCATGGTAAGTTACCGCTGTAGCTTGATAAATAGAGTTTCAGATTCTTATGTTGGAAATCAATTTACACCACTTGTTTTTGACTTCTGGAGGCCAAAAGAAACCAAAAACCTGATTAGCAACTGTTGAAAAAGCAGATACTGGAGAGAGAGAGAGAGCCAGCAATATATAAAAAATAAATTACAATTTGACAAAAAGATACAGTATTTGGAGCATGCATGCAGGGGGAGAAGCAACCATAGACCTTTGCATACTAATGATCCAGCCTATTTATTGGACCTCCTTGTTGATTATGTTCCAGGTTACATTTTGCAGTCCTCTCAGCACTTACAAATTGGAGAGAACACATCGATGGGCATTCTGGTTTGCTGGCCCTAAGCCATAGACCTCTAAGCCCTGGGCATTTTGTTCTATTTATAACTACCTGCCTACTATGCCATCAATCATGCCCACAAACACCCATTCATCCAAATTAACATGCATTATTATTTATTTTTTTAATTCCTTAGATCTGACTATAAAAGGAAGGAATAACTCCAGGCATTTGCACTGCCACATCTTTAAAGCTCACCATGTGTTTCCTATGAGTGCAAATTCAACACCCTTAAAACTTTTGTACACTTTGGGGGGAAAAAATGAAAGTTATCTGGAATGAACTCTCTTTATCTTATCAGATAACACTTTTAGAAAAATTATAATGGTGGGTTAAAGGGAGCACTAGTGGGCATCCTACAAGATGGAAACCTGAGAGATTTGCTCCAGAGATACTAGATATTTGCTACTTTCACTGTTAAAACGATGTTTTCTTGGCTACTGGCAGCACAGGACTAATATGTAACCTGATGGCTACTTCTAAGCTGAGCAAGATGGATGTTTCTGCTCTACAGTTGTGTGGGATCAAGAGATTCAAGCACAAACCTCCTTCTCCTGTTAAAATAGCTGCAGCCAAGAACTCAGATGTTTGCCTGCCATTATGGCTGAACTTCGACAAGTAAAGAAATTGGTCAAGGCAAGCTCTAAATAAATAGCAATAATTCAGATTGAACTGTCTGAGTTCAAATAACAACTTTCTGCAATTGAGAAGAGAACAAATATGACTGATCCCAGGAAACATCACGGAAGCCGATCCAATGTAGCAAGGAAGCAACCAAGGAGAGTAGATCGGCAGAACACTTCCAGTTTGGCTTGACGCTGAGACGCGCAAACCTTTAATCTGCTAAGTGCAGTTGAATTAACAGAGGGAGTATTGATACTGAGTGTGGTCTTTAAAATACACTATCCTGGGAGGTCACGTGATGCGGTGAGTCTGGTGAGACGTGCTTGCCAGAGCTCCGGGTGCTAGCCTTCTCAAAACCTAACATTTGGTTGTGCAAATCGGCGGAATTCTGATGCCAAACGCAGGCACCTCTGGGAAACAACCCCCGGTATCGAATTCAGCGAGCCTGACAAGTGGGACATGTCAGTGAAGCCGCCGAGAAAAGAAAAAGAAAAAAGTAAGCTGGGCAGCTCGGAAGGCAAAATGGCGGACAGTAGGCGGGTGTCGGAGGGCTCAGGCCTAGATGAAACGGCGGTGGCGCGCTTAACGGCGGCGGTCGTGGAAGCCCTCGAAAACAAGTTTGAAGGCATAAATGAAAATGTTAAAGCAGTAAAAGACTCCCTGGGAGACATTGGTAGATGAATAAAGATCATGGAAGGGAAGATTGCGGCCGTCGAAGAAGACCAACAAACCTTTGCTGCTTGGGTTGCTTTGCTAGAAACCGCGCTACAAAGTGCTGATAATAAGCTAGAAGATTTAGAGAACCGGGCCCGCCGTAACAACATCAAATTTATGGGCTTCCCGGAGGTGACCCGGGAGGGGTCCCTGCAGCAAATGTTGGAAGACTGGCTCCCTGGGGCGCTTCAGCTGGAGCCACTGCATGGAAAGGTAGCGATTGAGAGAGCGCATCGCTTAGGCCCCAAGAGAGACAATGATCGGCGTCCCAGGCTGGTGATAGCTCGGTTCCTAAACTGGGCACAAAAATCGGCTATACTTGCTGCGTACAGAAAAGTAAAAGATCTAAAGTACCAGGATCATAAAATAGTCTTGTTCCAAGATTTTTCAGTGGCGGTGGCTGCATAAAGAAGGCTCTTTTCACCTATGTGCACAGACTTATACAATAAAAATATAAGGTTTGCGCTCCAATATCCAGCAGTCTTGAAGATTTGGAAGGAGGGTAAAATACACTCCTTTGATACTCCTGACAAGGCAACAGTCTGGATGGCTAATGAGTCAGGGTCAAATGACTTTCCTTACTACCTTTTTGGCTTATGGACATTCTTGAGTGGGCTGACTGATGAAAGGTTAAGGACTGCAGATGAATACCATAAACATTGGGCTGTTAATTATCGTACAGGTCTATTTTTCTTGAAAAATATTTTGGTTATGTTTCTTGGTCAGGCTAGCCTGGGCCATTACTTTCAGGGGAGGGCTAGCACCCGAACGCACAGATTACTGACCTCTGCCCGAGTTCTCTTTTTGTCAGGCTTATTCTACTTACCTTGGTTTATTACATTTTGGGGGAGATGGGAGGGGTAAAGAGGGGGGTTAGGGAGCAGCAGGAAAGGGAGTTGGAAGACCATGTTCAGTTTTTAGAAGCGGCACAAGCAGACAGGAAGGCCAAACGGCTGCTGGTCCAGGCTGCGGGACTAGTTAGTCGCATGAGGAGCGTGATACTGAAGTATTTTGTCACAGCGCTTCAGACTGGATGAATAAGATAAGATATATCTCTTGGAATGTGGGAGGAATAGGAACCCCTATTAAAAGACAGAAAATATTAAGTGCTCTCCAACGCCAAAAGGTAGGAATCGCTGGATTACAAGAGACACATTTGTCTGCAGATGAAAGTAAAAAATTGAGAAAACAATGGGTAGGCCAATGTTACTTTACGCCGGCTTTGGGCCGCAAGGCGGGAGTAGCCACGCTGATACATAAAAATGTTAAATTTGAACTGGTGCAACAACTCTCGGATGTCAATGGCAGATATCTTATCCTGGTGGGCAGGGTGCAGGGCCGGGAAGTGATAATATGTAACTGTTATGCCCCTAATTCTTATAGTCATGCATATTTTCAAGAGCTGATTCAAAAAATGTTACCATTGCAAAAAGGCCCTATAATGATGGGGGATTTTAATTGCGCCCATGATCCTGCACTGGACAGATCACACTCCTCTAACTCTCAGACAGATATTGCGGATAAGGGAATTGGATATCTATGCGCTGAGTTGGGATTAATTGATATATGCCGTACCCTGCATCCAACAGAAAGGGATTATACGCATGTATCTTGGGCACATTCCATCCTTTCCAGGATTGACTACATCCTGATAACATAGTCTTTACTGGGAAGAATTAGTCAGGTGAAAATTGGCCCTATCGTAATTTCAGACCATGCCCAGATATGAGTGGAAATATGTTTGGGGCCAGTAGAGCAAGCACCTAGACATTGGCGCTTCCCGAGCCACCTATTGCGGGACCAACAATTTCAAGAGTTTTTACAGATGAAATGGAAAGAATTTGAGAAAAATAATAGCACTCACAAAAGTGACCCCTTGCTTTACTGGGAAACCAGTAAGGCAGTCATGAGAGGAGAAATTGTATCTTATGTAATAGCCAAAAATAAAGCTTTGAATGCTCGTATCCTAATGTTAGAACATAAGCTGAGCCAGGCTAAACATAGATTGGCCCAATGTTCTAATAGGGAGACACAAACTGAGTATAAGGAAGTCCTCCAATTGCTTAATTCCCTGCTGCATGAACGAGCACAGAGGATGCTTCAAAAGAAGGCACATAATCTATACCGATTTGGAAATAAACCAGGGTGCCTATTGGCCAATATAGTAAGGGTAGCCAGGGGAAAAACTATAATTGACAAATTGCGGGATAAGCAAGGAAAAGTATTACAATCAGGTAAGGAGATCTGCGCTGTATTTCGCTCTTTCTACGAGCGATTATACACCGAGGACAGAGTGGGTGGAATGGCTCAGGAAGACAAATTCTTCAAGGGGCTGAGTATACCTCAGATTACGGAGTCTCAACCCGCAGCTTTAAATAAGCCGCTTCAGCTGCAGGAACTTATTGAAGCGATCAAAGGGAGCAAATCGAATAAGGCTCCTGGTCCTGATGGTCTACGTGCAGAATATTTCAAATGTCTCTTATATCAGGCCACCGGGGACCTTTTACAATTCTATCATGAAACGCAACGAAGAGGCCAGTTTCCAGTGGGGGTAACAAAGGCGTATATCACGGTATTAGAAAAACCAGGAAAAGATCTAGCTTCACCAGCCTCATATCGGCCAATATCTTTGCTGAATTTTGAGGCTAAAATATATGCAAAGGTACTAGTTGATAGACTGAGCTTGATTTTCCCCACGATTATCACCCAAAATCAAGTAGACTTTGTTAAGGGACGAGCTATCAGTACCAATCTCACTAAATTAATTATAGCGATGGAAGAATGTAGGAAGCAAAACAAGTAAGCGATGGTAGTAGGATTCGATTCCGAAAAGCTTTCGACCGAGTCTCCTGGGAAAATCTGTTCTCTGTATTAAACAGATATGGGTTTACTGGGGACATTGTACGAAATATCTCACTGCTTTATCGGAATCCTCAATCGGCGATCCTCACTAATGGTTACCTTTCTGAGGACTTTCGCCTTCATAGAGGCACTCGGCAAGGGTGCCCTTTGTCCCCGCTTTTATATATTCTGTCTATTGACCCGTTACTCCGTAAAATAGAGGCGGACCCCCTAATACGAGGTTTCACCTGGGGTCCTCAAGAATTTAAAGTTTCTGCTTTCGCAGATGATGTCCTAATGTTTTTACTGTCCCCCTAGAGCTCCTTGGAAAAGGTTCTATACCACCAGGTTCAATTCAGCACCTTTGCGGGTTTGAAGACTAATGTGGACAAATCGGAGACAATGGTGGTGGGACCTAGGGTACAGATAGAATGGGAGAGACCCTTCCCCTTACGGTGGGTAGATAGAGCAATGCGATATCTGGGATTGCAACTCACCAGGGACCCTGCCAAATTGTATGAAGTGAACGTTCAACCCCTCCTTAAAAATATGGAAAAGAAATTAAAACTCTGGGGGGCGCTGCCGTTATCGCTGTCAGGGAAAATCTTTCTCCTCAAAATGTTGGAACTGCCTAGATGGTTATATGTATTGCAGCAAGTACCCTTATGGCTTAATAAGAAAGAACTTGCTAAAATCAACCATTTGGTATGTAAATACCTGTGGGGGAACCGCCCGGCCAGACTAGCCCTAAAAACTTTACAGCCAACTAGGAGACAGGGAGGACTAGGATGTCCCAA